>NW_013171834.1:2500-16657 GCF_000151665.1 Blastocystis hominis
TATTTCCCACTCTCAAGTTCTCGTATAGCCGATTTGTAATCATATGCGAATTGTAGTTTGAATCCTTTTCCAATCGGTTTTCCATTAACCTGATAGTCTCCCAGTTTATAAACAGGAGAAAATCTTTTCCCATTTACTTCTTTTCCCTTTTTCAACACTTCCTCTGTGATATATTCATCAATCACTTTTCCAGTTTTTGTTTTCTCTCCACGACACAAATAGAGAATAATAAACAATATCGAATAATGGCCGAATGCTCCGTCGACTCCAAGATCATATTTGCTGTCGTTGATATCATCTATTTTGCTAATTGCATCTTGTCCATCTGTTTCATCAACGAAGCGAATTTGACTCAAGGTAGTTTCATAAATACTGGGAATGTCACAAATCTTACGGATAGTTTCGATATTTGACCTTTCGATATTTGCGTTCAGCATCATTGCATCGATAGGTTGTTCGGGGATTGCACTCGAATCACTAGCCATTGATTCTTCGCTCAAATTTAGCAGTGTTTCGGAGAGTCGAGTAGGATTAGAATTCCAGATCATTGTTGGGAGCAAGTTGTTGAATCCACACAGATACAACCCAAGACCAATTCCCAGATAGGTCATTTCACATTCATTCACAATTGAGTTGATTTCCAGTCGTGAATCATTGCATAGCACACCATTGGTTAGTACCATCATTACGGATTGGAAAGAACGGGCATTGCAAGTACTACAAGCATAGCGAATGCAATCAGGCAAGCAAGTATTTTGGCAAGGAGACAACAAACTGTGATACAGTGCACCCACAATATTGTTTTCCCACAAATCCAGGGATGGAATGCCTGTTGCTATCCGGATGATTTGAGAAGAAGCCACCCACAAATCAATACAGGGTAGTTGCATATTACTCAGATTTCGAAGGATTGAAAAGACTGTGATCAAGGAATGCGCTCGGTTTGTTTCACTAAATGCAATCGAAGAGCAGTCAATCACAACACTTGCATTGTAACTACGAATCTTACCACTACCAAGCTTCTTGAAAAACTTGCCATCTCCAGTCTTATTGACTATATACTTGATATACTGTGCTATAAGAATCGATGATCCGGAGGTAGATGCGACGTGTGCCGTAGATTTATTGGGTAAGAACAGAGAGGTATTCATTGCTTCAAATAGATTCTCCTCTTGAATCTGTGCATTCAATGTTTTCAATATTACACTGCGAGTAGGAGAAGAATTTGAGTAATTCAATAAATCATTATCCGTGACTTCCAACATTTTAACTGGCTTCGCCTTGGTTATTTTATCGATTATAGTTAGTGATTTGTCTACTTTGAATTCCATATTCAGGTCTTCATGAATGTCACATTCCCCATCTTCTGAAGTAGAAACATTCAAAGTAGTATTCATTGCCAACTCTTGCTTTTCATAAAACAGACTTGCCAGGGTTTCTATTGATAAACTTGAGACATCACTGACTTTCTCTATTAATATAAAATTATCTTGGAAATTGGCCAACAATGATTTCTCTAATAATATCTGATTGGAAATACTTAATGCTTCATCCTCTGTACCTTTTATACATAGCAAGAATAATTTCAAATAAACCCGAAACACTGTCCTCACTTCTTCATTTGATGACATCAGTTGCTCACTAAATCCGTCGCCAACTATCAATACTGGATCTTTCTCATGGAATTGACCCTTGATTGTTAACAAGTCGAGAGGAGTTGATGGCATTTTTACCACCTCCTCCAAATCAAATAATAGCAGAATGATATCAAGAAGAGATCGATTGTTGAGCATAATACGAACACCCTTATATCGACCACAAAGCACATACAAATTGAATGATATTCCGAGCTCTCTCATCACTGTAATGAAAATGCACGAAACGATGGTTCTCATTCGAAGTTTATTTTTTCTCAAACTGCAATTTGTGTCGATAATAATATTGATTTTGGTATGTGGCTTTTTGTTCATACAGTTCATGTGGCTTAACTTCTGAATAATATTGACCGCTGCACTCACAATTGACTGCACAATTGGATGAGTCATTCCATTTCCTTTCTCTTTGAATTCTACTATGGTGAGTGTACTTGATGTGTTTAGAGGCTTTACATATTTCTCTGTGGCTATACGTTTGTATACACTTTCAAATATCTCATCCATTTTCATATCGTTCATAATTCTTAGAAATGTCTTGTAATTGACGGACTTGAATTCCTCTTGGTTTTCATTTGTATGATGGGTTGGTCTATCATCTTCTGTTTCATCTGTTTCTCTTTCCTTCATATCTACTGAATTCTTTTTCAATATTGTAACTACCCGACTTTGTACTTCATTATTGATTTCTTCAGATAGATTCACCATCTGGACCTCTTCTTTAGATTCATGGGTATCAATAGGTTCTGTCTGATCCATTGTGTATACTGTTTCAGTTTCACCTGTTGCATTGCCCGCTTCATTCTCATCTTCATTTGCTTCAGCTTTTACTAGATTTATTACAGCATTCCATTCCAGCAAAGATCCTCGGTGGGAAATCATGTTCAGTACAGATTGTGCAGCCTTTTTTATGGAGGGAAGAATCACGTCATTCATACATCCATATAAGTAATGCAGAATTTCTTTACGCTTGTGTTCAGGTGCTGATACTATTACTAAAGATAAATTGGCAAAAGCGGACAAAAATTGAGTGAGTTGCCTCGATTGAAGACTGACTATTGATTTCTCATAATTTACAGTAGTTTTCGTTATGAACTCGATTGGGTTGTTGCTGTGCTCGTTACTTAGTATAGATAATCCTTTTTCATTCCAAGTGAATCGCTTACTACTTGCACAGTTTTTCATAGGTATTACAGAGGAAAAGAGTGTTATTTCGGGATATTCAACTATTCTGGTTTCTTTGCCTTCATTACAGTGAAATTGTTTATGTTCGCCGTTACAAAAGACATCAATATCAATAGGAAACGATGTTGCATATATTTTGCTATAATTGTATCGAGAATAATTGCAATATGTGCAAGGAACTGATGTCATCATGTAATTGATCATTTGTTTCCTCATATAGCTCAAATAAAACTGTACAGTAGCAAGCACTTCTCGTGTACCCTTCAGATAAGCCGTTGCAGTTAATTCCAGTTTCTTTTCTCCAACACCGTTATCATTCATCATAATCACAAATTGAGTCGAAGATTTACTAATACTGCAATGATGTCCTTGTATTTCCAAGTCAACTTCTTCATTTGTAGTAAAATAAGGCAATGCAATCTGATAGCCATCGATTCCTTCATAACTATCTGGGAGTATGTAAGTATTGTTCTTGGGAAGACCAAATAACGCTTTTACTCCATCGTAATATACCACAATCACATCATTGAGTGTTGTGCCGATTACATCCTTCTGTTCATTTTCAACTTCGTGTGGAAAGAAGTAATGTGGTATCGATTCATATTCCAAGGTTTTTTTATTCAACATTATCTGTTTGTCGTCTAATTCCTGTTTTAGTTTATTCTTTTGTTGTTCTAATATCTTCAAAGAATCGTACTGTTGATTAAACCGAAAAACATCACAATCAGCAATTGCATCAATACTCACAATCGGTTCCAATTTATCTCCATATTGTATAAAGTCATTCACAGTCCAGGATGATTTGATATTGTTTACACATAATTTGTCAATAGGCAAAATATCCTTGGAGGAAGTAATCTCAGTACATTTGATGGCATAGTAATAGTAATGATTCTGGAGTGGTAAGAAGATTTCACAATTATTTGGTAATTTATCAGAGTAATATAAAGTATCAGAGCTAGGAAAATAATAATAACACGTAGAATAGTGGTTCCTATTATAACTATACAGGGTTTTTTCAGTTACAGGTATTTTATACTTTAATGAAAACCTTTTAATCAAACGAATCATAACTTGTAAGCAGTTCAGAACAAAATACATATCCCAGTCATATACGTATTGATATTTTCCCAAAAGAGATTTCTTAGTTCCGATATACTCCTTAAGTTGATTGACTTTTTTTGCACAGTACACAAAAGAAAGACCACCAGTATTCGCAGTATTCTTTGTATCCATTCGAATATCCACAGTCCATTTGAATGGTGCTAATGGTAGTACCAGTAAATAGCCATCACTAACAGACACACAATATTGCTTTAAAGTATCACCACTCAATTGAAATGTATCAGACTTCAAGTAACTCTGTAATCCTTTTGGAGCAAATAATGAAATAGTAGCAACAACACTGTATTTTAATAATATGTGATTCAGTGGAATGAAAATCATTTGGAAGTCAAATGGGTTATACTTCTTGCTAGTTGGGTTTTTTATACTATGCTGTTGCGAAGGCTCGTTATTTAAACAATTCCTTATTTCATTAGAACTAAGATTATTCACAGCATGCATAAAGCTAAACATTCTTATGGTATTCTCGTTGCGCTTTTGAAAATCTTCAGTGTATCCCTTTTGTTTGGTTATTTTTTTCGCTTTCTTCTCATATTTTGCAATCAACCGTCTTTTTTCTTTTTCCAACTTACTCCTTTGTGAATAGAATTGCTTCTCTTTCTCTTCTAATTTTCTTTTTATATCTCCACATTCTATTTGCATAGTATCCATCTCTGCTTCACAATTTGCTTGAGCTCTCATTATCACTTGTGATACAAGATCATCAATATTCTTCACATTTTGTATTACTTGCCGCATCACTCCGCTTAGACTTGGTACCTTTATCATATCTAATACTACATATCCTTGAAGAGTTCGCTTGCGAGGACAGAGTATTTCCAGTTTTTCCTCCAAACTCATTGGGCAATCAGCAGCCCACACCAATTCCAAAATAGAATTAGCAGAATTCTCTGAATAGCGAAGTGATCGCTCCATTTGCAAGATACCACTAGGAATAATCGTTCCTGGCAGCACAACAGGAGGAAGATCGCATTTCCACCAAACATCAACTTGAGATATTTGTCTATATGTAAAGCGATCAACTTCCTTGGCATTATCTATTGCATATATTATTCTTGGAGATATTAATTCAATATCTTGAATATCTGTAGACGTAAACAATTTATCAATCAAATGCGTTTTCAATTGATCGAGTGCCTCCAACCTATTTGCTACTTTATTTTTCACCTCATTCCAATAGGACTCATACCAATCCTTGTCGAACAGCATTTCAATAGCTGTTTCAAATTCTTCTTGAGTAACATTCGTTGGAGTCACAAAAGGATAATCACTATAATCTTTGAGAAGACGATCCCATTGTAATCGCTCCATTTCTTTTTTCAACAACACATTTAGCATAGTCAATAAATGAGGAAGCACTATTGATGAGTTTTTAAATTGTTGAAGAACATTAACAACACTCAATTCTAGTCTATTTATCTCTTCGGAATATTCGCTCAAAATAAACGGATAGTTTCTGAATGATTTCAGTTTATAAATAAGGTGCGATGTTTTTACAATAGACATATTTGTAAGTGACTTGTATTCACAGATGGAATAATTCGTTTCAATTACGTTGAAATTCATTGAGTTGAATGTCTGAGAATCAATCATCCCATCTCTGAATGCTTCGAGCAAATGTCTTCTCAATTCATCATTGTTTCCACAGCAGCTTTCCGCTTCAGTAAATCTGTATTTCTTGCCTTGGACATCATCACCTTCCCTTTGTTCCATTACACTTTTCCTGACTGAAGATTCTATGGTTTTTAGACTACATATTATTGTCTTCACTTGCACTGATTCCTTTATGTCAATTGGGAAACAATCCAAAACTGAAAGAACAGAGTCTAACCATGATTTTATTTGTGTACAATCTTCTAGACTAGCAGTACTGGAGTTTTCTGTCTTATATTTCATAATTGCCAAATAAGCACTTCTTATCTCTGTTATATCCTTCATCATTTGTTCTGTCATATCACACCGATCACTTGTATCCAACATTGCAAATACCTCAACTGCAAATTCATAGAGTTCAGTTTCCTTCATGAATTCCATTAACTCATTTCTTCTGTCACAAATGTATATTAACTCTAAGTAAATATACTGGTTTTGTGAAGAAATCTCGAACTGATCTCGAAGAAAAATTCTTTGGTTGATATACCAGTCTGTCATTTTAAAATAATGACGTGAAACGGGATCAATCACTTGTATTAAGTACCAACGACGAAGGACACCTGCATTCTCGCCTTCTTGCCTTTTCATCATACAATTCTGAAGGTTTTCCATTTCGAGTACTTTGATTGCACAATCCATTACATAATAGATAAAATGATTCTCGAAATACTTCAAACAGCTTCTCAGTAAATCTATCGTATCTGCTATTACGAATCCACTCTTTGTACTTGTACAAAGCTTTTCCATTATGGCAATCATTCGAGTCATTTTTCCATTTTCTGACATATTGATAACACTATCCAAGAATTCTGATAGTTCATAATCTATCGAATGGGGAACTTTAATTTCTGATACAAGAGTATTCTTCTTTGGTGTATATCCAAATTCATACAAAAATGCATCTCTTTCTTTACTGTTAATCACTCGAATACATCGTCGGAATGTCTCTGATTCTTCAATTCCAAAGTTACAAGGATTACAACTTGATTTTGATATTTGACAGATTTCTTGAACATTTGCTTGAGTCGATATTGGATCACAATACACAATCACACAACGACTCAAGAATGGTCCAGTAAAGTGTTTCAATGTATTATCCGATATTGTAAAGAAGATGCGGAATGCTTCGTGAATCCTTCTCTCTCCCCTTTTCGGTCGCATTGAATACGTTATTTCTTCATTTCCTGCTAATACCTTCAGTGTTGGGTTTTCTTCACACAGAGAATTCAGCGATTCCATCACATCATTGTTTGCCAAATGGATATCTTCGATCACGATCCAATCTCCACTTTCCATTGCTTTCAACAGCGGACCTTCTCTGAATGTGACACATTCATTCCCATTTTCATCAATTCCAAGAGTATTTCGACCAATGAACACATCTGGAGAACTTTCGTGATTCAAAAACACCGAAGTGCATTGTTTATCCCACATCAATGCCAGATTCGAAATACAATACGATTTGCCAGAGGGAGAAGAACCATAAACCAAAATGGCTCGTTTGGATTGTAAAGCAAGACTCAACTTGAATATCGTCACTTTCTCTGTTGAAGTGAAACAATACTCTTTGAAAGATCCTGAATACATTTGTTGTGTTTCAATGTCCCAATAACCACGAACAACACATTGATCGTCTTGTTTGATAATATCGACTTTCAATGTATCTTCCAGCTTCAATATCTTCTCGATTTCTTTTCTCTCCGATTCTTCATAACGACAAGCAAACACCAACCATAAAGCAGTTTCAAGAAGCAAATCATTTCCATTGGTTAATATTTGATCCACTTTCAATACATCTCGAAGTGAGAATGGAATCGATGTCTTTTGATAGGAGTTGTAAGAGTGTTCAAATAACTCAAGAATCTGGCTTCTTTCTGATTGATTTTCGATTTTTAACACATTTTTTAAGATATTTAATGCTGTGAGGAACAATTCATTCAGTGTGAATTTCAAATCACGATGATAGATACAATACTTGTAGAATTGACGAGGCAATGTACTGCGATTTGCTGACATGGATGCTGGATTCATACAGCAAATGATCAGCATGTTCGATGGAATTTTGATCAAATCGCCTCCTGGAACTTGGAATGGATCGTGATTCACATAACAACGAATCAGAGTGAGTAATACTTCAAGCACATCTGATGGTGCCAAATTCACTTCATCTAATAACAATGCAATTCGTTGATCTGAATGATCTCCTCTTTTCAATAGTTCTGTAATACTTCCATCTCTGAATTGTAATGATCCATTCACAATCGTGTAGCATCCAAACAAACTATCAATCGTTATGGTATTCGAAAAATTGATTCGCTTATATACAAGATTCTCCTTTACGAAATAATTCTCAGCAGAAACAGATTTGCCTACTCCAGGATCTCCTTCTAGAATCAGAGGAAGATGACTTCGATCTGCCAATACGATGGATGCCAATAGCTGAATTGTGGTCTTTGTAGAAAGCAATGAACACTTGGAATGAAGACTGGATTCTATATCATCAATAACATCATTTGTAAATAGGAATGATAGAGTTTGCTTCAAATTCTCTATCATTGCATCATCTTCATTGCTTGATTGAAGGAATTCACTCACTTCCTTCAAATCCTCATTCATCATTCCTATTTGAATCAGATTTTCTCGAGATACCAAATCAGATTGAAGGAATCGAAGATAGAATGGAATCACTTTCTCAGCATTCACAAATTCATTCCTCAGCATATCTGACTTTCGTAGAATGTGTAAAGGATAGTCATCTCGATTTTCAAACTCATATTTCGCCCTTTCTAATCCAGAATAGGGTTGACAAAACACTTGAATGAATTGGTCTTTCTTTGCAACTCTTCCATAATCTGGGTCTTCGCATGTTACAATCGCATTCACAGATTTACCAAGAATCTCTGTTTGAATTTGGGAATAGTCCTCAAATAGACTAAACTCTTGCGAATCCAAACTAAACAACAATGAATATAATCGAGGAAGCAATCGATCATTCAACAGATTGATATTGTTCAACACGATCGAATTGTTACTCATTATCGAACGGAGAATCGGACCAGGACGCATCATGAGCGATGATTTATCATCTGTCCTGTCATGCAATAGCCTCTTCAGATACTCTCGATATGCCTCCATTGGAGTTCCATCAACATTTTGGATCGATGTTTGTCTCAAAATGTATTGAATGTCTTCTTTACGACAAACAGAAATCTCACCAAATGTGTGAGACATTTCCATTGAACGAGACATTTCCATATGAGCAGCATTGGGAAACAGCAAATGAGTGACTTCAGAAGCAATATCTGAATCACCAACCAATAACACAGGAAGGCGAGTTTGCTTGAAATTGGAAATAGAAATAGTAAATAATGCAGTTAATACAGAAGAATCCAAATCCTTGAGTTTTGAATATTCGATTGGAACTGTTGTTTGAAGAGGTCCACGTTGAAGTATAGTATTTCTTTTTTGCTTTGCTGCAAAGTGGGCTTTGGACTTGATTGGTTTAGAGGAATAGGCATTGGTATTAATTGAATCTTGACTAGTATTTACAAGGTTTGTATTATACACAACATCCCCAATATCTGAATCAGACATAGAATTTTCATTGTCTGAATCAGACATAGAATTCGCACTGTCTGAATCAGACATAGAATTCGCACTGTCTGAATCAGATATGATACTCTCTGCTTCTAAATTAAACATCGATTTTCCATGTTCATTTCCTTTTTGATTCCTCTTATTCATGGACTCGGGTATATGTCTAGTATGCTCTTCTTCATAATAGTATTCATTGGATGATCTTATTTGATTATCATCCAATGTCGGTTTTACTAAGGAGGCAGCTGGAGTAGACAAAACCACACTTGCTGATTCCAATTCTTCTTTCATTTCCGTATCAGCTGTCTTTTTCCATTCTTCTATTATCCTGTGTAGTAGTTCTTTGCGATCCTTTCGATCTGCAAACAATGCTGCAACTCTCCAAATTGGATGAGAAGCATCGAAACAAATCTTATCCAGAGTGAATACTTCATTCAATGAAATCTCGCCACTATCAACATGATCACATAATCGTTTGCAGATTTCACTATTCATCAACTCTTTCGCTTCAGCACTCTGGATTGGACTCATTTCACAAATATCGAAATAAGCAGGAAGAGAAGGCAACGAATTCACTCGACGTATTGTAAACACGAACAAAGCTCGGAATGAAGGATGAATTGAATGATTGATAGAGGCTGGATAAGTGAACTCATCAGTGAAAGGATCACAAACAGTATCAAGCATTTCCAGTAATTCTGCTGACATGTTTTCAGCATTTTCGAATATCACTAATTCTCCACTTTCTACAGCTTGGAGCAATCTTCCAGCTCGGAAATCGCCATTCATATTCACACTTCCCATCAAAGTGGAAAACTCGGTTTCTCCAGATACACTGAACACTTGATAGCTTCTGATATAGAGCTTATTGATGATTTCGTGAACTGCATAGGACTTTCCACTGCCTCTAGGTCCACACAATGCCACAGCCTTGTTTTTGCAAATACAATAGAACAATCTTGAAGCTTCAGTCCGATGGCTTCGAAGGGATTGCAGTTCAGGAATTGGTGGTTGTTTAGCGAGCATTTCAATCAGAGATTCATCCAATTCGTATCCACACACTTCTCTTGCAAAGCAGGCCATTCGATGGAGTTCTTGCTGCTTGAACCAGTCGATTGTTTTGGAATAATCATGAATCGTGAAATCAATTTCATCTCTTGTAATCTTGCCCAGTTTGGCCGAGTTTTCAAATCGCTTTGCATCTTCATGACTCACAAATACTTCCAAAAATCGATTTCTCAAGGCAGGAGAAAATGCCAGCAATCCTTTCTCAGACGTTGTTGCGATTACACGGAATTCGGAACTCATTTCGAATTCCGGCCTTTCTCGACGTTCATCAAATCGAACTACATGATGATGGCTATCTACAGGTGATAATTCCAACACAGAATTCAATCGCTCGATCACATTCGATTTCATCAAATGCATCGACTGAAGAACACAAATACCTCCATTTTCAATCGCTTTAAGCAATGGAGAAGGACAGAAACGAGGAACTGGTTTGCCTTCATCATCATCTTTCTCGAGCGAATAGCTTCCAATCACACTTTCTGTTGAAGAAGTCGAACTGCAATGAATCACTTCACAGGATGTTCCTTCATTCTGCATTATCTCCATTACTGCTCGACAATACTTTCGAGATACATATTCTGTTTCTCCAATCAATAGAACATGACATCCAGATTCCAATCCTAGTCGAACTCGATCATACACATCCTTCCAGCATTCCTTGTCTAAAGCAGCTTCACTGAAAGTAATATCCGCTTTGAATACTGGATTTGTTTTCAAATCTTCATTATATGCGATTTGTAAAGCTCGATCCAATGCTTTGCTTTCACCGATTTTCTCTTTTTCTATCAGTGTTTCCATCATCCATTTTGTACGACTACAATCTCGAAGTGTGTAATCCTTCCCTTTATCAATCTCTCTTCCAGACACATTCCTTCGATTATCAGCTCGATCATGAATCTCACACACTCTTCTTCCAATTTCTGCATTTCCTCCAAACATCGCCGTTATGATGTCTAATCTTTCCTCTCTATCAATCATTGGGAAGTATTTCTGTTTCGTTGAATCGTGAGTGACAAAACGGAAACAATCGCGAATTGCAGAAGACAGATTGCTTCGCTTGTATGAGCTTCCAGCAGGATTTTGAGTGGCAATAATGCGGAAATCTCGATGCATTACACGCTCTTCACTTCCATCCTTGCCTTCATGGAGAATCTTCTTGCCAAACAAATACGATAACACACTCTGAACCACAGAAGGAGGAGCCAAAGACATTTCATCCATCAATAGCAGTTTGCCATGAATGAATGCATCTGTGAAAGCTCCATCCTGGAATCTGATCTTCTCTGTATCATCGTTCGTAATCACCATATCTCCAAGCAATTCCTCAGTTGTGGACGAAGGACTGAAGTTGTATCTCACAAAGGGAACGAGAGAACGTCGACAGTATTGCTCCACTGTGAATGTTTTGCCTGACGAAGTCACTCCCTCAATTACCACTGGAATGTTGTATTGAATCACATCTTCCACGATTTGATTTCGAATTCGGGTTTGATTTGTTTCTCTGATAAACGGAGGATCTTCTTTCATTGTTTCCACATATCGATAGGCTTTCGATTCGATATACTCCCAATCCTCTCTGTCAGAGCGTATTGCCATGATTAATTGAACGTATTCCTCTGTGGAATGGAAAATGAGCACATCGGATCTACATAATACGGTGATAACCTTATTCTCATCAAGGGGAGACAAAATGCCAATCGTAGCATTCTTCACTCCAGAAATGCAGTGGAAATAGATTGTTTCAGGAATGATATTATAAGTTTGATCTTCATCATGATTGATAAGTGGAAGAATGAATGTTTTTCCCTCTCTCTGCAGATGTGGCTTTCCCCTGAAATTCATTCTATCTCCCACATGAACAAAATCACATCCATCAGTCAAAGCAGATTGAAGGGAATGAAAACTCTTGGCAAAAGGTTGGTTATAATTCACTTTTAAGGAATCGAAAATCTCAGAAACATATTTATGTGTTTTGACTTCGTAAACCAAAATCGATTCCTCATTTCCATAACTTCTCTTGCCTCTGTGCTCCATGAATTCAAAATCATTATCATCAAAATCGTTTAGCCCTATATTGTCATAGCAAATGAATTCTAATACCTATCGAAACAATATATTTAGTCTTTATCATTCGTTGATTTTCTGTCAGTGGTTCGTTCAAGACACTACTTATTTCTTTGTTGTTGATAAATATCAGGAATTTCCTATTACTTTCACTTATTGTCATACTACAATTATCTGTAATATCATCGATATATTTTTGATTTGATGCCTCCTCTATATTTTATTTTTTATCATTAATCATACCCAAAATGACTCGAAATTCTTTCAATGCTTTATAATTATTGTTCAACATTCTCATCAGTTCACTAATATCCTCTCTTTTGATTATATAATCTTGGAATTACAAATCGCATCAATAGCATACAGGAAATTGATATACTGGTGAATTGTAAGTCTTGTGAACGAAAATCGTAAACTATTTCGATTGTTGTCTCGCTAATTTTGTCTACTTCTTATTCCTTTTTATCGGAATTACCAGATATTATCAGGGTTTCTAAAAACGAGAATCTTCGATCCCTTAATAGTACTTCCTTCCATTTTATTAGATTCATCGGTAGTTTCTCCCCTGAAAATTATGCTACTACAACGAGTATACACTGGCTATGAAAAGAAATGCTTCCGAGGATCCTCGGATTTTGATAAAAAGTTGGAGTCAAAGCCTTGGCTAATTCAATTGATCTTAGTGAAAAATGCTTAACCGACAGTTTGTTTTTCTACTCAATGAACAATACTATCCAAAATAACAGGAACAACAAGTAGAGAAATATGGGGCATCTCCATTCTAGCAATATCAGCTGCATCTGCTATTCTGCCACTCTCATCTAGAATATGGAAATTATCCTTATCCTCCTCTGAGAGCTTGCTCTAAAGGTAACTTCTGATGAATGAAGCAACGTTAATAAACAATGTTATCTCATCCCTCACCTTATAGATGGTTTTCCCCATAATACTGTGTTCAAAACTGACTTCTTCTGCAGCATACAAAATTAGTATTGTCAAATTCACTTTTATGAATGGTTCCTCTTTCTTTTGGTCTTGCTGAAGTTTAACTACATAGTAATCTAATTGACTACGGACTCATACTGTCAAATGACAAAGGAGAGTCACCCCATAATCCAACAGTCGAATGAATATCAATTGGTTTCGTATCATATGATAGTGTCACAAGTATCTTTGATTGTGTTTCAGTATCCATTTCTTTCTTATAGATAGTCTACGGTCAATGTATATATTTCTAAACATACTCTCCAGTGTATCTTTAAATAATCGTGAACAGTCCAATTAACATAATAGTCATATTTATATGTGTTCTTTTGGACGTTATCAACCAGACTAACAAATCGTTTCCTAAACTCTTTTTTGTGGACTATACGATATCATCAACTCTACTACTACATACCAAATAACTTATCTCCTGTTTGAACACCTTGAGAAACAAATGAATCATTGGGATTTAATATCTCTCGATCATTTAACCATAAGGTATATTCAGTTGAATTTAAAAGTATGTCATTCAGAAGATCTTTGACAAGGCCGTTTTCTAGAATCTCCAGCGACTCCGTAACGCTATTAGATTCCTTAATCACTTCAATACGAATTGTTCGATATTCACAATAATCATACTCTTTAGAACTTACAGCAAAATGGAAAACCTACTTTGCAGATCCATTGACTGATTTATCACACCTCGAAGAATGACAATAGAATTCTTCTTTGTTAGAAAAAGAGAAGTTGAGTAATTCATTTTCTTCGATTCAACTTCCATAATAGAGGTGATAAGAATTTGATTCACAAAAGGGAATGGAGTACG
>NW_013171834.1:16804-145118 GCF_000151665.1 Blastocystis hominis
ATTCGCGACCAAAAAGAATCATTCGAATTTCTCCCGTAGGCGGTTCTACAGGTTGAACAATATTCCCTGTCCCGGCGTGGTCTACGAATGGTAATATAAAAGAAATAATAATAATTACTAAATGAGCTTTCAAACCTTTGACTGTTATTCACCGCACCGTCTATAATGTAAATGCAAGACTAATTACAATAAAATACATGTGGAGCACCTTAATACGAGATCCTGGGAAATGCCTTCAACCGGGATGAGTTGTGTGTCACTCCAGTTGTCGAAATAAAACTTATTTCTGTCACTTGTATCGCAGCTAATATTCCTTTTCTGTAAAAAATAGGACAGCAATGTGCTAACATAAATGTTGGTATAATATGGACATTCATATTTTCTTTCATTCCATATGATTTTATACGTACATATTTTTCTGATAAAAAGAATATCGTTGTCGTTACACTGACTAGCTAATGATTGACTTATTACCAGTTTCTTTTTTCCTATATGAAACTCCACGTCATTTATATTCAAACCAAAGTCATTCTACATACAATCAGGCTACGAATGAGATTACCATTATTGCGCGCTCAAGATTGGCTAGGACGTCATCTTGTTGTATAGTATAGAAAACAGATGAATGCCCATCAAAAAGACGAATGATCATGTGTTTTTTTATGAGTCCTTTTAGTACTTGTATTTTATTACAATTTTAACGACCTGAAGAGTAGTATGCTTTTAACCATGTTTTGCCTATTCAGTTAACATCGACAACACATGGCAGTGGTATCTTAAAAATAAAGCGTAGTAGGTTGGAGCAACGTATATTCTATGTGGTAATTATAGCATTGGAATTGCTCAGAATGAACGCTATGGATGATTTGAAACTGTCATGTGTTGTTGCTCTGTGCAAAAATGGGTCTAATCTATGTTTGTATTTGTTCTGCTCGTTGTTGTTTAGATAGGGGTGAGTAAAAGAGTGTTGAATGGAGGATATTTAGGGCTATTATCTTTGTGAGTTGTCTACAGGGGTCGAAAGGACGATAATGGCCTATTCTTTTATTCTAAATAGCTTTATTCGAGTGCCCATTCCTTGTATCAGTCAACATGAATGATTCTATGATTGGCACAATGCATTAGAACTGTCCAACCATTACCCAGAGATTAAGAACTATTCTCCTCCATTGCAGTAAGAGCCACCACCATTGTAAAAGGATAAAGATGATGAAAACTAATCGCATATGCTGCAGATGACTGCTGATACAGAGGAACGAGAAGGCTTCTGCAAAACAAACGAATCAGACGGACTGAGTGTTTTTTTCTAAAACACCCAGTCGCCATCATAGACACTCTTATTGCCATCAAACAAAATGCCCCAATTTCTCCATTTTACAGTTCATCCTCTTCATTGTTATTACGGAGAGGAGGAAGAAGTCCCAATGTGTACTCATCGATAAACTTGTACAAGTCCGTATCCAGTGTCTCCATCGAGGATACACCGCGAGCACCATATTTCAATCCCGTAGACTATCACAATCAATCCCCAACCAAACAACTACAAAGTCAATAAGGAAGAAACCCGGCAATTCTGTGCTTTCCATTCCTGCATTCGTCATCCAGTGAGCATACTCGACTCCATCACTTGCAATGATCGAAAACGTGTTGCGCTCTCTGACCTTGTTCTCCATGATTGGCTGCGCCACCTACAATCACATCCACGTCTCCCATCCATCCATACTCTTTCGAACAAATAGTCTTGGAACTCGTACCAGTTCTCGTTCACGTAGGATCCGTTCACGAACAGCTGCACCATGATTCCGCTTCCCTTGAAATAGTTCTTGATCGTCTCCGAATCTGCACGGCCGATCGTTCGCTGGCTGTACATCTGAGCCCAGGCTACGATGGCCTCCGCCTTCCACTCGCCGTCGTAGATCGTTTCCTCTACCCGTCAGAAAGCCTCCGCACGCCCACTCTCATCAAAGTCACGGAACATCACCAACGTCGCGCGCTGCTTGGGCAGCTCGTACGCGTCGCGCACCGTCATGTTGAAAGACTCTCCCAAACGGATGCTGTCGCCCATGGCCACACACGCCTTCACGTACTCGCGGTACTCGTCACAGTCCTTCTACCAGTCAATATCCCTTCGAGCATCCAAACCGTCTCAAAGAAGCCACTAATATTGGGGAGAATGGACTGATCGGTAGCTCCACGCCAGAAGGTGAACTATTACGTCTCAACAGAGTGCCCAATCCCTACCATCCAGGTTTGATCGAGATCCTTTAAGAGCATTGCAGGAGAGCCCTTGTTCTCTTCATTGCGCATATCCTAGATAAATAGGAAGCCAGAAGCACTTACACGAATGAAGTACTTCAAGGCCTCATAATACTTGCCTCCATTGTACCGAGTGGGAGTACGAATATCTCCCTGGAAAAAGGCAATCGTAGGAGTGTGAGTGATACCGTAAGCTTCAATAATATCCAAATTATGGTTTCCTTCAATCTATTCGCTCACGCTACTATATACGCTAGCTACCTTCGCAAAGACGAGACCGGGGAACTCCTTCTTGACCTCGCAAGAAATTCGATTCCAAACAGGTTCCAATCTTTTGCATGCAGGGCATGTCTCCGAATAAAATTCAACGAGAACTTGCTCTATTCGTCACTACAGCAACACATCAATACCATGAGATTCGATATACTCCTTAAAATTGGAATATGACAGCTCAACACCACAGTATTTGTAATTCTTTTTTTCGACTGAGTAGTCCTCCTCGGAGGCATAAACACTACAATGTACTTCAATTTCTTCGCATACCTCAGCAGAAGCAGGAGTGCAAAAATAAATTTCATTTCCTAATCACTTACAATTATAAATAATAGTAAGAATAGAATGGATGACGATGGCGCACAAAATTTTTCAAACCTGTGCAACCAATAAAATGTTGCATTACCATTTTCGAGAATATCGGTATGTTCCGTAGATGCTTCGATGATGTCATGAAGAACTTATCACTTCTATTGAATATTGTTTGTTCTATAATACACATGTAATTTTGAGTTTTATTTCCATATTTACTTGATAAGCATATACACTCATCCCAATAATTCTTCTTTCTTGTTCATACTCCACCTATTTTTGCTTTACTTTTCTAATGAAACTCCCGTTTCCATTTTTGGAGTGGCACTAGAAGCTTTCTATTTGGTTGTTATGTCTGCGATCGTTTTCAGTTCCGTTCGTCTTTTAAGAACCCCGATATTTATTCGAAGTGTTACAAACATTAAAGTATTTAACGCAATGCTGTATATTATTTAGTCCTGCATCGACCGTTCCGAAGTATCCGACCGTATAATGAATGTGCTGAAGGGATTCGACTTTGTGGATCCTTGTAAGGTAGTTTGTCTTGATGGAGGTATAATTTGAAGGTGACTCCTGTTTCTCATTTCGCAAGTGATTTGGGTCTGGATAGTATCGAAAATAAAACGGTCAAGGATGCTATTAAGGCAGACTTTTGCTTAGAGGAATGGGACATTCCTGGTACTTCAGTTGATGAGATGACAGCATGTATTTCTAGAAATCCCAGAGCGAAGTGAAGGATTTGTTCACAAACACGCTTATCGTTTTATGTTTGATACAAACCTCAAATAGACTAGTTAACCTTTAACAGCTCGATATCAAAGACCAGCTTGCTATTGGGAGGAATGGTAGGAGGATATCCCGTCTTGCCATATCCAGCCTCGGGATAAATGACCAACTTTCTTCTTCCTCCCTCGCGCATCGTCATGATACCGTCATCCCATCCCTTGATCACATCACCCACGCCGATCTTAAACACGAAAGGCTTCTTCGACTGATCGAAGACGTGCTTGTTGGGCAGCGTTCCAACGTATTTCACGGTGCACTTCGATCCCTTGCGGGGAGATTTGCCCTCTCCGATCTTGATGTCCTTGTAGGTAATATACTGGCCGATCTTTTTGATGCTTCCAACCTCAGGCTCCTCCTTTTTCGCGCGCTTTTCTTCAGAAGACTTGGTCTCAGCAGCACGCTTCTCTAAGAAAATACAGCTAATAGGCAAGGCCTACGACTCTTCTTTGGCAACTCTTTCTTCTCTTCCTCCTTCTCCTCCTCTTCTTCTTCTTCTTCTTCTTCCTCTTCCTCTTCCTCTTCTTCCTCTTCTTCCTCTTCTTCCTCTTCCTCTTCTTCTTCTTCTTCCTCCTCTTGGCTTCCTTCCTCCTCTTCTTCCTCTCCTTCCTCTCCTTCTTCCTCTTCCACGACGGAGATTATGATACCAGTGATATCAACATCGGATTCTCCTTCCACAGAAAAGGAGATGCTCTCATCTGCAGAGAAAGCAACGAGTTCCACAGCATACTGAGGGAACTCTAAACTAGACACGCGGAACAAGCAATACCTTTAGACAGAGTGCACAGCGTGAAAGTGTTGCCTCCAGTGGTAACCTTAACGACGACAGGGTTCTTAACTTTCACATTCTTTAAAGCAACCTATGTCTGATATAGAAATTCTGAATAATACGTTTGAGACATGAAGCTCAGAAAGTTCCAGACTCTCAGTCTCAGAAGAATTAGCAGCAACCTTAAACTCACTATGTAGCATCCATTCAATACAGTGCATCCCCAGAATTGTTCCTGAAATTGCGGTTCCATGAATTATTATTGCCGAACTATGATTATTTGTGGTGAAAAGATTTACTTGGAGAAAAAACCGCGGTTCTACAATACAAAAGATGATTCTAAGGTGGTTCTTTGTCAACTCTCTTTTTTTCTCCTTGTCATTTTATGATGTATTTGTATAGTAGCGCAAAACATTGCTTTAGGAACCAGGATTTTTGCAAATAACCAAAATAGAGCAATTTTTAGAAAGACCATAGGCTATATTTTAGTGAAACTTTAATTTCCTGTCTTTTCTACCGAGAAGTAAACATGTCTCGAAAAGTTATTGGGGTGATTGTTTCTTTTATGTTGTCTGTGACGATTTTCTCTCTGTATATGTTTTTCTATGAAAAATGTAATGTTTTTGTGGTACCCTTTATATTTATAGTCGTGTCTCGTGCTTTTTTGGATTGGAAGTTGAAAGTCTTTGGAAAATATGAAAATCCGCTTTCCGGGATGACTCTAAAGAATAGGATCGTTAAATGGGACCGAAGCGTACCTACACTGTTTTTTTCGGCACATCCGTTGTATGTTCTCTGTCTCTGTTTGAAATATAGCGAAAAGCTACGAACAGCGGTAATAACTGCTAACACACCTGCTGAAGGTAATGTGTTCAAAGTTAAACCTTCAATGGGTCCTTTTTTATTCAGGAGAGATAATCAGCCTACGAAGGTGTCAAATGAAGAATTAAATGTTGTATAAAAAAGAATATTAATATGTAGAATGTCGCTCTTGAAGAGAAGACATTACCATCTACCTCTATGCTGAGTCTATCTTCTGAATCGAAAACTGAAACTGAAACCAGTGATCAAAAAGAGATTAAAACTATGGAAGAATCAAAGGATACAGCAGAAATAGTTGTTGAAACGAAGGATCATGAAAAGCAAGTAATAGAAGAAGCAGAAGGCGATTCGAAAGAGGAAGCTGAGAAAGAAATGAAGCAGGAAGTTGTTACTGTATCAAAGGAAAGTGAAAGTGAAAATGAAAGTGAGTCGAAAGAAGAAAAGGAAGCTGAGGGCAAATCGAAAGAAGAAATTGAAAGTGAATCGAAAGAGGAAGCTGAAACCGAAAGTGAAAGTACCACCGAATCGAAAGAGGAAAAAGAAGCTGAGGGCGAATCAAAGGAAGAAGCCGAAAGTGAATCGAAAGAAGAAGCTGAAAGTGAATCGAAAGAAGAAAAGGAAGAAGCCGAAGCTGAATCAAAGGAAGAAGCTGAGACCGAAAGTGAAAGTAAAACCGAATCAAAGGAAGAAGCTGAAACCGAATCGAAAGAAGAAGTTGAGACAGAGTCAAAAGAAGAAGTTGAAAGTGAATCGAAAGAAGAAACTGAAACCAAATCAAAAGAAGAAGTTGAAAGTGAATCGAAAGAAGAAAAGGAAGCTGAGACAGAGTCAAAAGAAGAAGCTGAAACCAAAAGTGAAAGTAAAACCGAATCAAAGGAAGAAGCCGAAACTGAATCGAAAGAAGAAAAGGAAGAAGTTGAAAGTGAATCAAAGGAAGAAGCTGAAAGTGAATCGAAAGAAGAAGCTGAAGCTGAATCAAAGGAAGAAGCTGAGACCAAAAGTGAAAGTACAACCGAATCGAAAGAAGAAAAGGAAGCTGAAGCTGAATCAAAGGAAGAAGCTGAAAGTGAATCGAAAGAAGAAGCCGAAAGTGAATCGAAAGAAGAAGCCGAAACTGAATCAAAAGAAGAAGCTGAAAGTGAATCAAAAGAAGAAGCCGAAAGTGAATCAAAGGAAGAAGCTGAAAGTGAATCGAAAGAAGAAGCCGAAAGTGAATCAAAAGAAGAAGCTGAAGGTAAATCAAAGGAAGAAACTGAAAGTACCGCCGAATCGAAAGAAGAAGCTGAGACTGAAATGAAGGATAGCACAGAGGCTGAAGAAAGTGATTCAAGCAGCCCTATGACTACCACGATTCACGACAGTTCCGTGATCTCTTCATTTGCCACTTTTTCAAATTCGACGCGAGCAACAAAACTTTCTCCCACCTTCTCCTACTCATCATCATCATCATCTAACAATCTAACGAATCTCATCTTTAAACGTCATCCAATAAATACAAAGAAGCGAACCATATATACCGATATTTTAAAGAACATCGGTAAAAAGCGAATGCCATTCGCTGGGGATTTCAATTTCCGACAGCGTCACAAGATTCGCTACTTCGAAGGCTCGCATCCCGACACCGTTCCTCGCAATCGCAGCATGATTCCAGAGACAGATCACTACGATATTACAATGATCTCTCAGACATCGTAGCGTTTGAAAACCTTGCTGATCTCTAGCACAGAACGCTTGTTTTTCTTCCCCCATCTTCTTGAAAGATGGCAAGGGTCCTCTTCTTTCTGGTCGGTTTGATTTGTAGCCCGATGAGCGTCACGATCATGGTGAAGCAGAAAGAACTGAAGAAGGTGGTGACGTTTATTAAAAAACAGAACTTCCCCGATCGATTGCGACTCGCTCTCTACATTTACGACTACCCGAATCAACGGGACTGCGTTTATCACAGAGTGAATGGCAAAATGGAGTGCATTTACAAAACGATTTACCCCATCAACCGTCTTCGGAATATTGCCATCGAAAACTCTCTCACGAGCCATTTTGTTGTCTTCGATATGGATATGTGGCCTGCCCGTTCGACCCTCCTTCTCCTCTCACAACTAGGATTCACGTATCAGACGCTCCTCAATCTTCCGCCGTCCTATCTTAGCAATCCCTACTTCGTAACGATCGTTCCAGCTTTCTCCCTTTCGAAAGGTGTGCTGGAGACTTCGAAGTGCAGCGATCTAAAGTCCTGCGTGAACGTGTAATAGTCGCCGGCTTTCCTCTCCACTCTAGCGCCATTAAGTATTACCCCGAAACCAAAGAAGACCTCCGCCTTTGCATAGGCAAACGACAGTGCACCATTTTCCGCCCCCATTCGCTGACGCATAACTATCTGCCCAGGAGATGGACTACCTTGCCTCAGAACCGACCTGTCGTTTATTATTCCTGCTTCAGGGAGCACTTCTTAGAGCCGTATGTCATGGTGCATCGCACCGAATCTCTTCCCTTATTCGACGAGCGATTCATCAATTACGGATTCAACAAGGTGCAGTGGATCGAGAACTTGAGATACTTTGGCTACGAATTCTACGTTCTCTCTCACGCGTATGCGGTCGATATTCCTCACTCCTTGTATTGGCTATGGTTCGCTTCGATCGCATAGGTCCGGATATGCCATGGAGTATCGAAATGAATTCAAGTCCAAGAGTGTGGACATGCTGGGGTTGTACAGAAGATTCTTGGTGAGTATGCGTGCTTCGCACAAAGATGAGAGTCGTCAGTTGTTGTGTTTGCGTTCTGGTAGAAGAACTGGGAGTGGGTTAGGAGTAGATAAAGGAATTTCCAAATTTACGCATCTGTGATTATTGTCGTGAGCTTGTTTGTTTGAAAAGCACGGGAATGAAGGAGGAATACTTCCATTCGTTCAGAGAATTGTTGTCTTTTTTTGCAAATGTCTACAAGAAAGCAATTCAAAGACATTGTTCCCCCACTGATGCCAGAAATCTTGGATGCCGTGAAGGACTTGAGTTTTGAATCTCCGACCCCTGTACAGGAAACAGTCATTCCATACTTTATATCTCATAAGGATGTGAACGTTATTGCATGTACAGGATCGGGAAAGACACTGGCTTTTCTAATTCCTCTATTCCAAATATTATGGAACAAAAGTTGCTCCTTTTCGCGTGGCCAAGTGGGAGGAGTTATTATCTCCCCCACTAGAGAGTTGGCAATGCAGACTTACTCTGTGGCTCAAAGGTTCATTGAAAAGTGTGACAAGATGCATTTGGTCCTGCTTACTGGAGGTAGTGTTTCCATACTATGTTCATTGTAGGAAATGAAGTTCAAGATGATGTAAAGCAGCTTTCAAATGATAAGGGTTTGATTCTAATCGCCACTCCCGGACGTCTGAAAGACATAATGGAGAGACAGCAAGGAAAACTCTCGTTTCGAGAGTTAGAAGTTCTAATTTTGGATGAGGCTGATGTTCTTCTTGTAGTCGTTGATAAAAATTGTTATGTAGGATTTGGGACACGCAGCTACAATCAACTTTATCCTCTCAAAGCTTCCAAAGCAGCGTCGAACAGGTCTCTTTAGTGCAACGGAAGCTGATGGAGTATCCGCCCTTTGCAAGGCTGGACTCCGCAACCCCATAAAGGTCAAGATCGAAATTAAGAATCGGAACCAAATCCAAGCGGTTCCCGTGCAGCTAAAGAATTACTATACGATCCTTCCCAGCGACACAAAGCTCGGATTCGTAGGGAATCAGCGCGGTGTTGATTGTAGCTACTTCGGTTTATTCACCTTCATCCGCAAGAAAAAATAATCGTTTTCTTCTTGACGTGCGCTCAGGTCGATTTCTTGACATCCGCTCTTCTCTCGCTGAACATTCTGAATGGAATCAAGCTGCGATCCCTCCACGGCCGCATGGTGCAAAAGAAGCGCGTCAAAACCATGGAAGATTTCCGAAAACCGGAGCGTTTCCCTCTCTCCGAGCGATGAATTGTAGCCGGCGTTTTGTTCTGCACGGACGTCGCAGCGCGCGGAATCGACATCCCCGACGTGGACTGGATCATTCAATTCGATCCTCCGCAGGATCCCGCGTTTTTCGTGCATCGAGTGGGGCGAACGGCGCGAGCCGGGAAGAAAGGACAGTCGCTGCTGTTTCTCGAATCGACGGAGGAAGCGTACGTGTCGTTCACGCGACGGAGAGGCGTTCCGTTGATCGAATGGGAGGAAAAATGGGACGAAGCAATGCGGAAAGAGTCGCTGGAGACGCTGCAGTCGATTCGAGAGAGATGCGCGAAGGATCGCGATTTGTACGAGAAAAGTGTGACTGGGTTCGTGGCGAATGTGCGAGTAAGAAAGAAAGGATCGCTTCATTTGCAGGCATACCGAAATCACGACTGCAACTTCATTCTGCGGTTTGACGACTTGGATTTGGCGTCGTTGGCACGGTCGTTCGCGTTGGTTCAGCTGCCGAAAATGTCGGAGTTCAAGAAGAAAAAGATCGAATATGAAGAGATGGGTATCGATGTGCAGACGATTCCGTACCTCGATCCTGTCCGCGAACAAGCGAGACAGGAGCGACTCAAGAAAGAGGCACAGGCGCGCACAGCGAAAGCGCTGAAGGAGCCGAAAGCGAAGAGTGTGAAGCGATCTCGCGAGGAAGCGGAAGAGGAATCGAAGAAGAAGAAGAAGGGAAAGCACGAAAAGATCATGAATGAGTGGGAAGAATTGCAGGAAGAGGAGCGATTGTTCCGGATGTTTAAGCAGAAGAAGATTAGTGAGGAGGAGTACACAAGGCGATTGCTGTCTTCGAAGCCGGAAGAAGAAGAATCGACGTTTGAGAAGCGATTTGAGAAGCTTCATAAGGATCATCAGATGCTTCGAAATACCCGAAAGAGTCGGCAATCGCATAAACTAGTTCAGAAAGGACCAAGTCGATGATCGAATATAGTTCGTTTATTTATAATTTTGTTTACTCATCAAACACGTTTCCTATAAATACAGAATGGGGTTATTCCTTTGGTTCGGCACGCGGGGATTCTTGGTTCTCTTTTTCTTCTCCTTTGGGAGGCGCCACTGCATCTTCCTGGGGAGCTACAGCAGCAGCGGGCGATTCATCGATTGGAGCCTCGGCTTCATTAGCTTTGGGCAAAGGAGATTCTTCCTTCAAAGTCTCGGTAGACGCGGGAAGTTCGGCTTCATCCGGGGTCTGGTTGGTCGGTTCGGTTGTTTCACTTCTGGGCGATTCGGTTGTTTCACTAGTCGGCTGGGCTACTTCACTGGTTGGCTGGGCTACTTCACTGGTTGGCTCCTCACTGGGCTCGGGCTGCGCATCGCTCGCTTGGCTCGGTTTGACTTCTTCTGCACTGGTATCTGACTCGGAAGTGGAGGGATCACTCTCAGGAACTTCGTTGGGCGCATCGATCGATCGGTTTTCAAGAGAATCGTTTTTATTCAGCTCGTTTTGGAGAGGACTTTCCTCCGGGGATTGTTTCTGCTCCTCAACTTGCAGTTGTGATTCTTCTTCTTCCTGCTGCTGCTGCTGCTGCTGCTGCTGCTGCTGCTGCTGCTCTTTCTCTTCCTTTTCGATCATAATCTCTTCTTCCACTCTTTCCTCCTCCTCCTTCTCTTTGCTCATTTCCTTCATTTCCAACTCTTTCAATTCCATCTTCTCTTCCTCTTCCTCTTCCTCCTTTTCACTCTTCTCCTCCTCTTCCTCCTTTTCACTCTTCTCCTCCTCTTCCTCCTTTTCACTCTTCTCCTCCTCCTTACTCATATTCTTCATCTCCAACTCCTTCAACTCCTTCTTCTCTTCCTCCTTCTCCTCCTCCATTTCTTCTCCTTCTTCTCCTTTTTCTTCTTCTTCTTGGGTCGATTTCCTGTGATGCTTTCGATGATGGCGGCGCACTCCTCGACTTCGCATCTTGTCCAGTCTCTCCGCTTCTTCTCCGGGTTTCAGCGGCGTGATCGGCGTGACTACCGGCACCGGGGCTTCGTATCCCGGATTGAAGAACGACAGAACGGTCGGGAGCAGCAGCATTCCAAACAGCAGACCGAAGAGCGTCACGCCCGACATCATCACAAAGAACATGCGATTGGACGGCACGGTGACCGTCGAGAGCATCAGAACGGACATAAACGTCGTCAAAGCCGAGGTCGTGAGCGATCGACCCATCTTGGTCACCGCCATCGCAGCTCGCTCCTTGCCAGAGAGCGATCCGTCCGTCTCCACGAAGGCGTGCGTGATGTGAGCGGAGAAATCGACGGCAATACCGACGCTCATCACCATACACGTCGACGTGATGGCGTTCAGGTTCAATCCGGTCAGCGGAACCCACGCCAGAATGCAAATATCGGCGAGAAGCACGTTCAGAACGGCGAGAATGGAGGGACCTGGAGGCAGAAGACAGAAGAGAACGATCATGACCGCGATGGCGGAGGTGATGAGATTGATGATGGTTTCGTCGAAGGTAATGCCCACCATTTCGTAGTAAGAATACATCGTGGAGTACGATTTCATATCGATGTACATTCCGTACTCGCTCGTCACGTTTTTAATCACACTGCGAGCCCCCAGCATCACTTGCTCACCCAGCTCCAGATCGTTGACGGCAGCCGGATTGATCGAGAACTTCACTTTGGCTGCCGGTATGCTCAGACTCGTCGTGTTGATGCTAAGATGCTCCGCCATACGCGGATTGCTCTAGAGAGAGAAGACAAAGTCAAAATCTACTTGAATGCATCGCAGCAGATACACATAGAATTGGAGACCACTCGCCTCTTCGGGCAGTATGCCGTTCTCCTCCAGGTAGGAATCAAACGTGTCCCACGGATTCTCGTAGGTCGGCATGATGTAGGGCACCGTTTTCATGTTCGTGATCACCGTTCGCATCAGTTCCTACGCCCTCATTCGATCGCCTCGCTTCGTACTCGACGCGTTGTGCGAGAAAGCTCTGTATCGTAGAACACAACATTCAGCTCGGCGATCTTCTCTTGGAATTCCTGCTTGGCGACGGCCAAGTACGAGTTTACAAAGCTATCTTCCGGCACTGCGTCCTCCGGAGAAATTCCCTGCGTGATCTGTGTACATTCGTAGACCGAGAACCCGATATACGCCGCGAATAAAAGCAGCAATATCACGCGCGATGTGGTGGTCATGAAGACCTTGGACACCACGTCGCGATAGAACCGTGTGACCAGACCGTTGTCCAGCTCCTCTTCCTTATCCTTCTCCCCTTTGTGGTGATGGTGGTGGTGCCGACGAGGCTTCTCCAGAGGCTTCGTATGCGCCTCCAACGATCTCATATTGAGCGTGAGAAGGGCGAGGAAAAGCGTCATGGTGGTGAAGAAAACAGAAGTCATCACGATCGCAGAAGATAAACAGAAGGTTTTGATCCCCTTGAACGAGGTGTTTACGCCCACTACATGAAAGCCAAGTCGCTTCCCCACTCAAAAACGCGAAGATTGTCGTAACGGTCGACATGGTATTGAACAGAGCCGCTTCTCCGCTCGCATGCACCGCGCGCTTCTCCACCGACTTCGACTTATCCGCGCGATAGAACAGAATCGTGAGCAGGACTTCGTTGTCCACACCCAATCCAAGAGCCAGAAAAATCACCACTGGCGTGATCGTGGTCCACGGCAGACCGAACAGCAGCGAGAACCCGAGACCCATTCCGCTGGCTAGCAGGACACAAACAAGGGCTTCAATGGCTGTGGGTCAAGCAGAGACTGAGAAGGTACCGATCAAAATCGAAGTGGCGTACGAATTCTCGTGGAGAGACAGCGTGATCATGATAAAAACAAGCAGAATACTAACTCCCAGCTTCGTAATCGTCTGCAGCGTGCCTCGCTGCACCTCCTCGCTCACGCCGCTCGTCGTCGAATAGTAAATCTGCGTGACAATCTCCCCGCAAGACCCACCTGCCAGTACTTTGAGTTCGCTTTGTAGTCTTCCACGATCGACACCGCCTCGCGCAACCACTCCTTCGAGATAGATTTGTCGTAGTCCTCGTAAGAAATACCGTACAAGAAAGACAGCGACGTGGCCGTCAAGAGTCCAGTCGTTTCGTTCATGCAGTTGGACACGGACACACCTCCAGTCTGAATGTGTTAGGGAACTGGAAAATGAATACAGAACCAAAGATGTAGTAGAAGGGAATGTAGTTCTTTTCGTGGTTGCAGATCGTGTCGATTTTGTCGCCTGTCATGCGGATCATTTCGGCATTCCAGTCGAAGTACATAAAAGGACTGAAGTGAAGGCAGCTTCCATCCATCAGCTTAGAACAAAAATCTGCATCTCAGGGACGCACCAATCGCTCACCTGAAACTTTGACTCCGTCAACAGTAATACTGTCGACCTTGTTCTCGACTTCTAATAACTCCAACCAGGCTTCCGTATTAAATACACCACTCTTTGAATTGGGGACAGCAATAACTTGTAACTGGTCGTCACTCGACTTAAAGTAGGTAGAGTAAATCTCCGCCTCTTTGCGGTTTTCTCCATCCTATATTCACAAGATTCACATGTCGTTTACTTCAGGAGTAAACAAATCAGCAATGTCATTGTTTTGTGCGGTTTTCAGACGTAGAATTCCCAGTGCAGCAATTAATAAAACAATAAAGTATATTAATATGGTACGTTTGGGATTATTTGTTACCTTCTAAAAACTGAGTCTCTGGCCAATTCATTACCGTTGCAAGAGAACGAGCCGAGTTTTTAATAAACAATTGAAGAGAAGACTTTAAACGACGAAGACAATCTATAACTTGGTACACGACCACTAACTGTACTCTTCTTTGGCTCTGCAGGTTCATCCATTACTTTTTCTTTCAGAAAACACAATTATAGAAAGAAAGAGTTTGTGACAGGACCAAAATTCGTCCTTTTTTTCGTTTCTGTTGTGCGGAATACTGTTTTGTCATGCTATATCTTTCTCCGTTGCTTTTGGGTGATAACGAAGAATAGGGAGCGTCATACTGGAAGTGTCGAGTTCATCTGCAATGCTAGGAAACACTTCTTTTTTATTTCATTCTATTCTATCCTGTTCGTTATTAACCAATGGATGGTTGTCTTATAGAATGCCTTTCTCTAGATGGACTTATAAAGTCTCACATATTCTTTTTGATGCAGAAATCGTATGATTTAACTTCTGATGGAGTGTCACTGCAAATTGTAGTACTTGCAGCCACTTTACATTCTTCACTCGAATGAAAAAGCATAATGTTGTACAAGTCCACCACGATTGATAATAAAACGATTCATATAACTAACTGGAATCGTAATACACACTTTTCACTAAAAACCTGACCAAACTCACTTTCTCTTTGTTGTTATGTGCCATTGCGTACTATTCTTTCCTTCACTCTTCACTTCCTCTCTCCTCACCTATTCTCAAAGAAATCAAAATCTATTTCTTGGTAGTTAGCAATGAGTGTTTCTGGAAAGAGAATCATCGGAATGCCTACTCTGCTGCTCTATGAGGCTGAAGGCTGCACCGCTCTCATTCAGACGCGTGATGGCTCTATTTATCGTGGTATCATCATGGAGGTGCAGGACAACTGGAACTTAAATATGAAAAACGTGACCATGAAGACAAAGTACTCAAATGAAATCATTCCTTTCGAAATGTTGTTTATTCGAGGAGCCCAGATCTCGTTCATCGTTCTCCCCGAAATGTAGCATTATTGGCGTAGTTCTGACATATAGGTTTAAACACTCGCCCATGTTCCAGAGAGTCATCGATTTCAAGAACGGTAAGACCGCTCCGAAGGTCCAGACAGACCCTGCTATTCGAAACGCGGCTCGTCGCTGTACTTTCTTGATATGCTCGCTTATTCGTAGAGGAAGTGGAATTGTTCATTGTACTATTGCTCCTTGTTTGTTTTCTTAAACAACCCACAGATGATACTTGTCCCACTTGTGCTCTTGCTTCCTTCTTCGCGAGTCTTTCGACTCCAGCGCCCATCCCACCTTCAGCTCCTTCCCGTTCACCACTGCTCCTGACAGCAACGCGAACGACATGCTCGCCAGCTGGTGGGAGTCGAACTCGATGAAGCAGTAACCCGCAGAAGTCGTGAGCACTCCAGGCGACGGCACATCGTGCAGTTCGATCTACACCAGAGCTGGCCTCGCTCGCTTCTACCTGCAATTGCGGCTTCAGCAACGCGTTCAGCTCTTCGCTGACCTCGTCTCCCGTCACGCCTCGATCGATGTTCCCCACAAAGAGCGTTCGCTTGTTCTCGGCGGGCTCTGTGCGACACAGACAATCGCGGATCTTCACACCGAAGATGCGCATCGCGGGGATCAAGGCCTTCTCGCGGGCTTCCTTCTCTGCAAAGTGCACAAACCCATAACTACACTCCAACCCCGATCCAATTGCCCACATTTTTGACTCCGGAACCTGCTGTCGGATCTTTGGCTGCTTCTTCTTGTTCTCTTCTTCCGGATTCGAATAGTCCAAAATCTCGACTTTTTTCACACTTCCACAATTCCGGAACGCGAGAGCCAGTTCCTCGGTGGTGATCCCCATGGGCAGATTGTGCACGAACACTTGATACAGGGACGTGGAGGCGGTGTGTCCGTGCGGACTCAACTGCGTGTTGGACTGGAAGGTCAGCACTTTTTGACGTTTTTTGAGCGGCTTGCTTTCGTCGATCAGCATTTCGCCCATGTCTGCGAGTTAACAAAAAAACGGCGGAAGCCAAACCCGAATCGGGAGAATTGCACCGCGATACCGCTCGAACGGTCAGAACGGGCTTTTTCATCTTGCGAACGTGTTCCAGCGTGGGGATCGACAGAAAATTCACCTACAAATCACCATTTCCCAGATTCGGAACGTATTTCTGAAGCGAAGGCTCGATTAAATACGCGGAATCTCCGCAGATCTGCGAGGCCGCCTGCAAAAAGCGATCGCAATCACTCGCACTCATCGCGGACGTTTGATAATCCGAAAGTCTCGCAATGAAAGCCTTGTGCTGCGCGTCGTCGAGAAGGGTGGAGAGACGGAACGAGAGAAGCAACGCTCCCTTTTCTTGAGACGCATCCGACTGAATAAAAAATCAAATTCGCATGGAATACGCGAGGAATGTGACTCGAATGATAACGATATTTGTTATAAGCACAAATCAACGTGTGCCTTTCTGCGTCGCGACGACGAACCTCCGTGCTTTGAACGGCCGAGATGCTGATCAACGGGAACTCGTTCAGTCCTTTGATGACCCATTCCATTAACGCGAGCAAATCGGAGCTGTGCTGATTGAGTCTGAGGATCGACTAGATGCTGCCAATCAAAACGATTCTCTACTTCGATCCGGGTCAAAAATTGGGAAAACGAGATCGCTTTGCGCGACGAGTCCGTGAACGAATTCAAAAAGGAGAAAAGTCGGTTGAGTTCGTCGTCCGAACAGTACGACTCCAAGCAATCGCGAACCACGTTCACTCGCCACTGAAAACCATCGTACTGTATGTTTCTGCAAGGTATGTAAAAGCAGTGAATCCATACTCCCAGTCGCGGAAAAACTTCTCTGTGACCTTTGTTAGAATGTCTAGCTGCATCTGAATCTCTTTCTTCTCTTCGCCCGCTTTCGGAAACTCGGTTCCATTAAAGTACGATTCGATCCAGGGCAGGAGAGAGGGGGAAACCTCTCCTAGCTCCTTGTCGATCACACGGAGCATCTTGATGAGGGACTGACGTGTCACAGGAGAAGGAAGCATGATGAACTTTTGAAACTCTTTGTATCTGCACAGTTATGCAGCTTGGAGCAAATGATACATGAACTTTTGCTTCCGGTTGCTGAGAAGCTCGTTGATTCTGTCTGCAAGAATATCGGCTCGCTCATTCTCGATTACTCCCTCATCAGTCTTGAACTCGTTCCAACGCTCCGAATTCTGAAAGCTCTTTATCTTCTTACGAAAATCCTCCAGAGACATTGGCTTAAGACCAATGTCCTTTCCACTAATACTCAAATTGGGAGGCGTGATTGGAACTGCATAGAGTTCCGGGTGTTGCTCATCCTGGTCATCAACCAATTCGCCAGGCAAAAGCACGGGAGTTGTTTTCGCTAGGGAGGCACCTGATTCTGAAAAACTATGGATCACGCACTTTTCCATAAGAATACGATCTCCTAAAAACCGAATGAGGACTAAATGGACTAAACGACAACGAAGAGGAGTTGTGCAATTTAGATTGGACTGCAATAGCTCTTGAATAATAAATGTAGCGTTGCAACAAAGAAAGCACGCTCCTTTGTTGCTTCAGCATGTTTCTGAACTCTGGTATTTAACGATGCTATTCTACTCTCCACACCATTTCCTATTCAACCACGTAGAACTCCAAAATTCCAGCCTTTTTTGTCGGTGTTCAAATCTTTACAAATTGGAGAGATGGCTGATAGTAATGAGATTAGTTATTACGCAAATCCTTCGTTTAATCCGGAGGAAGCAGCTTTAGATTATTTCACGAAAGAAACGGTCGATCGTTACAAGAACTATTCACATCAGCTAGAACAGACGAAAGTTGGATACCTTTTGATTCGAGCTCACTCGGTAGTATGATACGGAGACGGCATTGAAGGAACATGTTTTCAACCATTACAAGGAATTCATCGGCATCTCTGAGGAAATCGGTAAGATGGAAGACAGTATGGGGGAGTTGAAGAAGAATTTGGACCATACGAACACGGTGTTACACAACTTAAAGGTTTGTAAAAAGGCATGCGATTTATTATAGGATACAACATTTACAATCGACTCGGAGGCTACCGAAGGATTGACATCCGAAGCTCTCGTCATTCCCGAGCATCTTACTTGGATAAAGACTGTGTGCGATGATATCGATTTGTACATATTTCAGGTATTTTCCTCTGGATCGCTTCTCTCTAGCGCCGCTTCACAGAGGCCGTGGAGTTGTGTATTCGTGCTCAGAACGAGTTGATGGCCACGGACATTTCCGGAAACACAATGCTGATGGATTTGAAAACCATGGTTTCCTCTTCTCTTCTTCGCCTCTAATCCCCTAGTTATCCGCCAAGGCCGAGATCCTGACAACCAAACTGGTCTCGGAGCTCTTTTCTCAGGACAGCACGCGATCGGATCGTCGTCGCGTCTGCCGTCTGCTCTGCGGTCTGGGCCACGAATCGGAGGCGAGTCTCCTCTTCTTGGAGCGAGCGAGCGAGGAGATTCGCACGCACCACCGCTTCGTGAAGCCGTGCGGAGACATCCCCTCGCTGGTGGAGGGCCTGAGCGACTTGTTCTTCGAGTGTCTGCAAGATACCGCGGTGAATTTCGAGACGATCTTCTGCGGCGGCGAGGGGAAGAAGTCGGTGTTCTGCATCTGCGTCTCGTGGATGACCAAGGAGATCGACCAGTTCATTCGCCAAATCATCCTGCTGGCGATGAGCAGCGACTCGCAGCAGCTCACCGGCGAAGAATTCCAGAGCTTCGCCTGCTGCGTCGCGCCGCTCCTCAAGGGAGCCTCCATTCTGAACGACGTCGGCTGCTCGATGGACTGCTACGTGATTCGCGCTATCGGCGAGAAGGTCCGCAGCGTCGTGGAGCGCTTCCTTGCCTGCTGCATCGTTCGTCCGCGTTCCCGAATCGATTGTAGACGCGAATTCGCGCGCTGCCCGAGCCGACGACCGACACGGAAAGCGTGCACTTCCGCACTTCGCAGGGCTTCGAGAAACGCGATCTCTCCACGTACTGCGCCGCGGTGTATTCCATTCTCGCGCCGTTCGTTCAGTTCGGCCCGCAGCTCCTCTACTCGACGCTGGTTTCCTATCTTCGCGAGCCCATGGAGAAGGCCTTCGCTGCGTTCGCGGTGTTGGAAAGCCGCGTCTACGCGAAGTGGGCGCAAGACAAGGAGAATCGCAAGCCGGCGACGACCTTCGCCGATCTTTATTTCCTCAACACCGAGTTCCTGCCTCTGATTTCCATCTCCTTCCTTCCTCGCATGGGCGTGTCGGGGCGCCAAATCGAGACGTCGCTGACCAACGTACTCCTCTCTTTTTTACCTTTTCATCTCACGCTCAGCTGCAAGAGCATCTCCGCAAATGCACCGTGCTCCTCATGCAGCAGCTCTACGTCGCCTCGTTCTCCACCTCCACCTTCTGCCCCACCTTCTACGCGCAGCTCTCCGAACCCGTCTCCGCGCCGCAGCCCACCACGCAGAAGGCGATGAAGCAGCTGCTGTACATGCTGAAGCAGGCGGAGAAGCTGATGCCGCCGTCCTCCTTCGGCATGATGCGGAAGGCGCTGTTCACGGTGCGTTTGGGAAGCGGCGCTGATCCCTAGTACGTTTTCAAGCTGCTCGCGATGGACAAGCGATGGAGTAAGGTGGACGCGGGCAAGGTAGGCGCGGAGGCGTGGAGTGATGGGTAGTTCAGCGAGAACGGATTCTATGCATTCGTTTTGGATCTGAGCTTCATACAGGCACTGGGACCGTCCTCGCTGAAGAGTCTGGAGGAAGGTCTGATCGAAAAGGCTATGAAACTGACCGATAATGTGCAACCCCCGTCGCAGAAATGGATTACAAAGAACATGAGCGAAGCTTTGAATTTGTGTAGAAAATAACTTGTTTGTTTTCACTCATTTGGTAAATGCCTATTAACCTCACTGGAACATGGAAGCTGGATGCGAATCGTTCTGAATCTCTCCTTCCATACTTGAGTGCTCTGGTTGGATATTACTGAGAAGATCCACGATCTAGGGTGTCCCTGACCTTGCTGCACAAGCCGCGAGTAAATTGGTGGATATTCTGGGAATCACGCAAACCGATGAGTGTTTCACGATTTGCCGCATGTCTCGGTTTGGAAAAGATACAAAGTCAATTCGATTTGGGGATGAATACACTGTAAAGTCCGTAATGGGCGGAACTCATCGCGTACGCTAGATTTTCGATTTTCTCCGGTAGATCAAAGTGTCAAAGCAAGATAACGCGCTTATCATGATAACTCAGATTTCGAACAACATCGGCGTGTTGCGAGATACCCGCGTGCTCGAGGAGAATGGACGTGTCATGCACGTCAACCTCGTCCTCCAGATGACTTCAGGGCAGCGTGTTGTCGTCAATCGCTATTTCGTAAAGTCTAATCTTTCCTGTGAAGAACTATTGGAGCAAACAGATTCTACCACCGTGAAAAGGTACTTCCAAATGGGTATGATTTAAACCGTAGTCCAAGGGAAGACGAATTTGACTCAGATTAGTGTTTGGGATTTAGTTCTTAGTGTTTAGCATTCATAGATTGTTGTTTTGTTTTACACATTTTCTTTAAACTCTATGGAAGTAGTGTAGATACTCTGCAAATGATGCTCTAGGATTTTAACAAAGTCATCGACACGTTTCTTGAAGCAAACTGGACTCTTCTTTGGAACCAATGGAAATCCGAAAGCTACAGCTTTCTTCAATCATTTTTCCACTATGTAAATTGGTCGGAACGATGGATCCAGTGTATGTTTGTTGTGTATATTGCTTGGTTTCTGTTTGTGCTCCAATGCAGGTATTCATTTGTTGGATCGTATTATAGTGCATAGAAACAACGTGACATTCCAGTTTTTCGCATTTATACTGGACTCTGTGATAGTTTTTGGTGGCCGCTCGTTAAACTCTCTTGGAAAGTATTGGTTTTGGTCTGCTATTCAAGTAGAAAATACTGGAAGTATTTTGCAACAAAGGATTACTTTGATGAGGATGGGTTATTCTTTTCTTTAATGGTTTCGTTCCCTCTGTTGGTGTTGACCTCTGTTCAAATTGTTTTTTTTCTATGGTTGAGAGGAGTTATGTGTAGTTTGTCTTGCTAATCAGCGTTATTAAAACAAACATGGAAATTCGTAGACTGAAAGCTCTCGATCGGAAATATAAGGAATTAGAAAGAATTAACGGTAGGTTCTACGAGTGAATCTGATTGGCAGAGCGCATATCATCTTTGGAAAGAGAAGGAGAACAGAACGCGAGTATGATCGAAGAGCCGGGTGAGGAAATAAGAAAGAGAAAGTAGAATGGATCACAAGAAGGAATAGTGAAGGCTTTCTTTTTGTGTATATACCAAGTCAACGCGCTCACATCATTCGTTTTCGACATGTTTTTAGCCAAACATAATTCACGGAATGGAAATCAACTTTTATAAAGCTTTGCAGAACTAAACCACTTGGAATCTTTAGGGAAAGAGCCTGTTGAACTCGGCTTTTTAAAGGGCGAGTATACTTGATCGAAAAAGTGTGAAATCGAAGAAAATACTGGCGCTTTGCTGGCCAAATAGTGCAATTCATTAAACGATTTGTTGAACGAGAACGCAGTTTCGTCTTCGATCGGCGACAATGTTATTGCCTCCAAATCCGTTTTCTCGCGCCGCTCGTCTGCCCATTCAAGCTCCACCGGCATGAAGGCAAAGCTCATCCACTTCAGCAGAGTGGACATCACCAACACGCCCTTTCTTTGCAAAGTTGCAGGAAACCAGAACTTCACAACAGCCTCCATTGCTTGGGTAGTTTGCTTTGTCACCTGCATCTACAATAAAAATACAGGAGAAGAAGAAGGTACGCAACGAAGCAGACAGTAGAGCAAGCATCGCACATCCCACGAAAGCATGTTCACAGCACTACGTAAGGCGGCTTTTTGCGAGAATCCCGGAGAACTCGTGGCTGCGATCTGAGCATTACTTCTCTTCTCACCCAGCAAGTACCTCCAAAAGAACGCACCAGCCGTCCGACAAACAATTTTTGTTCAGTCCTGACAAAAGAATAGCAAAGCTTTCCTGCTCCGAAAGTTCTTTGAGAATCGTTTGGATCTCTTCGAATGACGCACACTGCTGAAGAGAAAGGCGCAACGTCGACAAGCGATCTGAATCCACCTGTGAAGGGTCGTCATAAAGGAGGGAATCGTGATATGAAAGAGCCAAATAGTTCGCAATGCACCACTCGACAAACATGTCTGATTTATGTGTCTGTTGGTAGATTATCTGAGCTGCAAAGTCGTTCGAATTGTTCGCAAAAATCAGCGGAACAATTTCGGCAAGGGGAAACTAGCGATTTAAATAAATAACAATCAAGCAAGATACACAGCCATACTGCTGATACGAAGATGCACAATAGGAGAAAAAAACATCGACAAACGACTGAAGAGCAGGTGATAGAGAGGACACAGGAACTGACTCCGACAGCACAGGATGAAAAAAGAAAGAATGGATAGATTGGAGAAGAATTTTCTCGACAACGAGAACATGGATTGGGTCGTCTCCTTGCAGAATGGAATTCAAATCGAACTGAGCATTCCATTTTGCGAGCGCTCGCAGTGTTACAAAGTGGGAAGCAATGTATTTGTGGTCAATTCCTCCTGTCTTGGCCTTCAACAATGTTGAGTAGTACTGAGAAAGGAAAAGAATACATCGATACGGACTGATAGATGGAAGAATGTCTTGGAATGGAGATAAGCAATTGGAAAAAACGACCTTCACCATTGATCGGTTGCGAAGAATATAGAACAAATCAACAAGAATATTAAACGGCATTCCTACGATTAATTCTATATTAAAAAACTTGCTTACGATCTACAAAAACGCCTTGCACAGACTGGAGAAAGTATCCCTTTTCAACAATGGTGTTTTCGAACTGCACAGAAGCTGTCAAATAACACCCACCATCGATGTTTCGTTCTATTTTATAATTCACAAGAAAAACACACCCAAAGATTCCAGGATGTATCGAAAGTAATTCGGACTAACATACACTTCCTTATATAATACACTTTTTGCCAAGAGCGTTCCAGCAGTTTGGGCAATTTGCTTACCAACAGCAGCCGAACTTTCTTTTACGGACTGAAGCATACTCGAAAAACCGGTCTTTACACTTTTTACATTTGAGGAGGAAGAACTCGACGATTTAAATGAATCCAGATTCGATGATACGCTTTCCTTTACTCGGCTTGCAAATGATTTTATACTACCAAAACTGAAAGACATGATAAAGTGAATCTGTAATTTGTTTTTCACGACTCGGTATTCGTAAGTACTATTTAAAATCATCGTATCTGGAAATGTATCACTTCACAAGGAGTTCTCTTTCATTAGTTTGATCTCATTGTTCCCTTTTCTTTTCGTATTGCATTTTCGTTTGCGTGTTATACTTCTATAGCAATAATTACGTATTGAATAGCAGAGGATTAGGTATCAAGTCAAGTAATTTGCGATAATGCCTTCTTTTTCTGGAGTAAAACGTGCCAACCTTTTTTCGTCATATAGTTATTTCTAGTTTTATTTATAGAAATGAGGATGATGCATCTTCGAAAGAAATGAACATCCACCTAGAGAGTTTTTATTCTCTGTATGGAATCGTGAAGGATGTACAAAAGAGAATTGTAGAAGGCAGCTTGTCCCATTCAGAAGTTGCTGTAGAGGTCGAACGAGTGAACAATGAGGAGCAGGATGCATCGGATGGATGTGGTAGTGATAATGGACAATTTACAGTGATTCTACGCGATGCGTGGTACTTTTTTGAGAGTGTTGTGACATAGGTGTTCTACTGTTGTATCTGTTGGTGACAATGTAAGTATTGTATTGTTTTCCACCGATACACGCCCTCCTTACATTGTATCGGAGTCCAGTGCAAGCTATCTTATCGTTCATCCAAGCTACATGCTTACAGCAACAAACATTTCCACTTCCTTTCATTGTATACGTCGTTCCATTCTCTCAACTTTTCTCTCCTCATCCGAAAGTAATCTTTATGCATTAATGGGTCAAATGCGGCACAGACTCTTTGAATATGGCTCCTCTTTACCGTTTGATTACACAAAAGCAGTGGCAAGTCCATACATCATCCACAATTGCCATAAATTTATACTCTCTTTGATCCGAGAAAGCACACATGCTATCTATGAAGTGGGTGCTGATCTCTGCTATGTTTATGAAAGCTTGCATGCGTGCATTCCTGGTATCATTGAATGGATCGTCAGTCTTCATCAAGACAATTCGAGTTTGAAAAAGGTGGATCTGTGTGAAGATTCGGTGTGGTGTCCATCGTTAGGATTAAAGGGAGTGATCGATATGACGTGTGAAGTAGAAACAAAAGACGGAATTCTTCGAGTTCCTGTGGAAATCAAAACTGGAAAGGAGGATCCGATTTCCCATTCTGCTCAGGTTTATTTGTATTCGCTGATGTTGGCGAGTTTTCATGGCAATCATTCGTTGCTTTCACCTTCTCAGAAGGTTTCCAGTGTTTTGGTGTACTTGAAAAGCGAACCACTGAATATTTCGAAGTTCTATCAAACTGCACACAATGATATTCTGAATGAGTTGAACTCAGGAGCGAAAGGTCCTTATATTGATAAAGTACTTTCAATGATTCGGATCCGCTCTGAGGCGATTTTGGCTCATCGGGGATCGTTTCTGATCAAGCGTTTCAAGCCGCTACAACATTTGTACTTGTCGAATATCGTTCTTCGGCGAAATTTGCTTGCAACCTACATTTTAAGAGTGAAGGGAGGGTTGGGATTGGATCGAAATTGCCAGGAAAGCGAAGATATCGAAGATTTGCTGAGTTTTTCTCAACGAATCGACGAAGCGTATCAAGGGTTGTCTCTCCCTGAGGAATGTGGAAATGCCGTGTTTTGCTCACAATGTGGGTGTTATCCGCTTTGTAAGTTGCTGTCTCTATCCAAATCGTATGGGGACAATGAAGCAAGGGAAGCCACCGGAATTGACAAGGAGACGACTGATCCAAGTCAACTGAATTCTCCCGGTCAATCCAATTTATCTATAACGTATTTTAAGAAATGGGTTTGTGTTGATTGATTGGATTGAATCTAGATGTCTCTCATTCAAATGGAACGTTTGGAAAACGAGAAGAAAGATCCAAATGCCAATATTTGGAGTCAGTCTACTTCAAAAAGAGTAGCTTCAGGTCTGTGCATTTTGGATGTTGAGCTACTGAAAACAAAAAAGATGGGCTCTACTTCTTCATGGATTCACTTCTTTTCTTGTCCATCGCGTTGGGATGTTGAAGACGGGGAAGTCGTACTTGTTTCGACAATGAATGGAGAATGGGGAAAGGCTTACGCGACGATTATCAGCTTGTCTTCCAAGGAAATGGAGTTTTCCATTGAGCTGGCTCGAAATACAAAGCATCTACTCACGGCGACTGCAGGAGTTGCGTTGGATAAATCGAAGAAATACCGATTAGACAAATTCCATTCCTTTGATATTTCCTCTATTTTGGTGAATAATATTGTTTCGTTTGCTATTTCGCCCCTTGTAGGAACCAACCAAACAAATTCAATGATATCCCGTTTTCAAGACATTATCATCAATGGCAAAGAACCCACGATGGACAACCGCTTTTCGTCCCTAAATCAAATCATTGAAACCATCGAAGATCGCAAAATGCTCGCGCTTTTAGGTGAAGAAGAGTGGAATGATTCCAGTGAGCAGTTGTTTTTACATGTTCAAAAACTCATCAAACAATGCAATGCTGAGCAGCAACAAGCCATTCTTATGTGCTTCAACTCTAATGATATAGCGATTTTGAGGGGATATCCGGGCACTGGAAAAACGACGGTGATTTCTGTGATTGTTATCCTTTGCGTGTTGCTGAGAAAGAGCGTATTCCTCACATCTCACACTCATACAGCCATTGATAATATTCTTCTTAAGTTGCTTCAGCATGGTAAATATAAACGTTCTGCATTCTGAATAGATTTGCCGATTTTAAGACTTGGAGATATCGCGAAGATCCATCCTCAAACAACTCGCTATCACATATCAAATCAATGGTCTGGAGACTTTGGCACTTACCAGTCGATTTATGAATCGAAATCGATTGTTGCCGCCACGGTCTACACGAATCTACAACAGTTTCCGAGAGGCAAAGTGTTTGATCTTTGCATTGTCGATGAAGCTGGACAGATTCCAGAGCCTTCGATCCTACAAGCGTTTCTTCTTTCCAAACAGGTTTTTCTTGTTGGAGACTCCAAGCAACTGCCTCCGATCGTGCAGAATCCACTCGCTGCGAAATTCGGATTCGATATTTCGTTGATGGCGCGACTGGAACAGAGCGGAAGTGAAGATTCGAAGTGGATAGGCAAGCTTTACACACAATACCGAATGAACGAACCCATCATGAATCTTGTGAACCATCTCGTTTATGATAATACATTACGAGCAGCTTCTGAATCGATCGCAAATGCGTTTCTGCCAGTTCGGATCGATTCAAACGCTCCTATGTGGATACAGACAGTGCTGAGTCCCGCTAATGGCGTTGTCTTCATTTCTACAGACAGTCAGTCCAAAGAAAGGAATGAAAAGGAAATTCAAGAAGAGGATAATCGTCGAAGTAGCATGCTCGAAGCTCGTATAGTCTCTGAACTAATCAAATACATCACAAGTGGAGGGGTTTCCAGCGAATCGATTGGTATTATCTCCCCTTACAATGCTCAGGTTGCTTACATCCAGTCCGTAATTGGAGATAAATCAATCGAAATATCAACGGTTGATAGTTTTCAGGTAGCACTCATAGGGGAGTTTGATGGATAGGGAAGAGAAAAGGAATGTATTATCATATCGCTAGTGAGAAACAATAGAAAGCAGAAGATTGGAACATTGCTAAAGGATTGGAGGCGAATTAACGTGGCGTTCAGTCGAGCAACAAGAAAGCTGATCATTATTGGTTCAGAAATCACTTTGTGCGCGGAGCCAATTTGGTTAGAGGTATGAAAGTTTATCAATCGTTATGTCTAGTGTACTCGATATGTTCACTCCCATTGTACGGTAATAAATCCCGAAAATATTTGAAAACTACAAAAATAATGTGTTTATTTGTTTGAAACCTTTTTTCATTCGTTATTTACAAACTTGTTTGATCTTTTGGTCATAAGCCTTGATTTTATATAGACTACTCAAATTACCAAAACAGATCCGAAGTAGTATAGTGGTTTAGTATTTCCGCCTGTCACGCGGACGACCGGGGTTCGATTCCCCGCTTCGGAGTTTACTTTTACTTTTTATCTTTTATCTTTTTCTTTCCTCAAACAATTCACAATAGCGCTTTATCCCATTCCTTCTTTTGATTTTTCCACAGATAATACGACGCGTGTTCACTCGCTGCTTTTCTTCGCTCCATGTTTCTCACTCTCTCTGGACGAAGACACAAGTCCTTAAGTTCTTTCCGCAGCTGTGCTTGTGTATTGTACAGCTGCTTTCTGGGGAAAATCTCCTTGTATCTATTCGCCACTTTGCCTCCTAGCCTACGATAATCGATTGGGACACAGACAATAGTTCCCAAAAGCTTCCGCCTCAATCACAGACACACCGAAGAACTCGTGAATGGCGGTAGAAACACAGACATCGGTCTTTTCCAGGATTGCATAGTAAGCCTCCTTCGACTCCACGAAACCAAAGTTGATTATGTGAGAGGCAAGACGCTCCTTCGCAGCTGCGAAAATGGGCGGCGTTTCCTCGTAGGATTCGCCGAGAACTGATAGGTGAAATGGAATGTGATGTTCATCGAGTTCAAAGAGCACCGAAAAGAATGTGTTAGGATCCTTATCGTGCTCCCAACGATGATTCCATAGGATGTGAAGAGGAGAATCAGTCGAATTCACGGAAAGCGTAATGGGATGACTAATCTGCACTGGGAAGTATAAAACCTGGCTTTTTGCTCGAATTTGTTCCGCTACTCCTTTTGGCTCCTTATCCGGACTCCGGTTGACAAAAGCAGGAATAGAGTCGAGGAAGGAGGATCGATTCCATTCTGAGTTAAAGTACACTACATCCGCTACCAAGCATGATAGGATCTGGATCCATCCAAACTGAAAATCTCGCTCCTCTTCTTTACTTCGCGGGTAGTTGAGCTGGTTTTCATGAAAATATAAAACCTATTGGATAAGAGAAAAGAGATGTATGATACTTTGCGTGCTTTCCCAAGTGAAGGGCGTAAGGAAAGTAATTCACACAACGAAAAGGTGCTTGTTGCAAATAGAACATCATCTTCACTTATATCGGGTGAGGACTCCACCTGCGTAGAGAGTAGTAAGCCGCCTGTTCTAAATGAACAAATACTCCTAGAAGCTACCGCATCTTCCAGTGCCATTTCTTTCCTGGTAGTGTATATGAACTAGCGATGTATTCACGAAGAATCAAGTCAACCAATTGCTTGTGAGACCCCGCTATGTAGAAATGCCATTGCTGTTGTCTTACCATTAAATGCTTCAAAAATGTAAATCATTTGTGGAGTCAAACTATGGATTTCCTGTTTTTGTAAGATAATAGTGATTTTGCACTTTTGATGTTATTTTCCTTTTATAATGAGGAGTCCAAGACTAATGAGAGATCATTGAAATAGGAACGTTCCAATGAGCCACCCACACTATTCTCAGCAGTATAAGCAAAAATGGTATGGATCTAACAGTCTCAGTAACCGTTCATTCGTATTCAATAATACTAATATATATATGGGAATAATGGGATCAATTGATGGAGTGATGGTTTGACTTAGAACGGTGATTTGAAAAGGATTCATACATTCGGTGAAGCATAGAGTTCGTAGAGCATGTGTGGGACTGACAATCAAAGACTGCTGAATCAATCGTCCCTCCCATTCCTAAATTCCGAGCGACTCTGAAATGTGGCAAACAAACAATCCACAAAGCCTCCTCCTCACTATCCTCACTTTCACTCTCCGATTTTGGCGTCGCCGCTGCAGCTCCTCTCCTTCCGAACAGCGACAGCTTCTTCGGTTTTTCCTTTGCGGGCGCGGCTGCAGGCGCTGCGCCTGCTGCGGCTTTCATTTTTTCGTTCTTCGCCTTCAGCAATTTGCACTTCGCCGTCAAGTCTTTAATCTTCTCCAAATGCTGCTTGCTCTCCTCCTTGCGCTCCGCCTTCTCCTTCTCCAGCTCCGTCGACAGCTCCTCGATCTTCTCCTCCATCTGCTGCGTCGTTTCCTGCATCGACGCGATCTGCTCCAGTTTGAACGTCACGATCTGCATGTTCTGCTCGTTCTCTTCCTTCATCTGCGCCAGCTCCGCCTTCAGCGATGCGTTTTCCTACATTTCGCTTCCTTTTCTCCACTCCTACAGCGCGCAGCGCTTCCTCCTCCGCCGACGGACCCGCCGCAGAAACCGTGGAAACCGTGGAAACAGCGGTGGGAGCCGGAGCCACCGCGGGGACTTCGATGGCGGTGAAGTCGCCGAGGTCGCCAAAGTCGTCGAAGTCGTCCTTCTTCGCCTCCTCGGCGCCCGCCGCTTCTTCGCCTGCCGCTTCTTCGCCGGTGGGAATTCCCGCGAAGGGGTCGATCATCATGGCCGAGGAGAATCCGAGGTCCGGCATGGCCTTCGCCTTCTCCTCCATTTCCTTCTTCTGCGCCTCCAGGCGGCGTTTGCACTCCTCTTTCAGCTTCGTCAGCTGCGTCTGCGCCGCCGTCTGCAGCTGCGCCAGCCGCGTCGCGTTCTCCGCCTGCGTCTGCGCCAGCGCGGCCTGGTGCTGCGCCTCGAGCTCCTTCCGCTGCGCCTCCAGTCGCTGCGCGAACTCGGCTTCGGCCTCCTGCTGCGCCTTTTTGAGGTCGTTTTTCATGTCCTTGCTGGCAGAGGAAAGCGCGTCTTCCTTCTCTGCAAGCATCGACTTCTTCTCTTTCTCGAAGTCGGAGGTCATCTGCGCGCGCTCCTTCTCGTACTGATCGATGATCCGCTTCTTCTCCTTGTCGTTCTCGTTCTCCATTTCTTCGCGTTGTTTCACGAAGGAATTCTGCAGAGCGATCGCCTCCGCCTCCATCTTCTCCTTCTCCTTCTCGAACCGCTCGATCTCCGCCTGCTTCTCCGCCTGCACCGCTTCGATCTGGTCCAAGCAGTTCTGCTGGATGTTCCGCATCTCGTCGCGCACCTCCGCCACCGTCGACGCTCCTTTCTTCGTCAGCGTCTAAACCGAATCGAACCGAACTCGCTGCCCTACCTTCAATTCTAACTGCAGATCCTTCTCCTTTTCTTCCAGCATTTCCACTTTCTTCTTCAGCTCCGCGATCTCGGCGTCCTTCGACTCCATGCCGCCTTCCCAATCTTTGCGCTGCTGCAGCAACTCGATCGATCGCTGCTCCGCCTGCGAACGCATCGATTTCTCCTGCATCAGCTCCTATCCCTCACGCACCGAATCCATTGCCACTTTCTCCTTCTCCATTTGCTGCTCCTGAACGACGCGCGAAGCCGCCAACGCCGATTCCACGCGTCGATTCAATTCCTCGATGGCTTCCTCCTTCTCTTCCTTCTCTTTCTGCACGGCGCGCGTTCGCTCATTCGCATCATTCAACTCGCGACTCAGCGACTCCACACGATTCGCCAATCGCTCTTCCTTCTCGCGATTCAGCTTCACTTCCACCTCCATTTCCTCCTTCACCTTCGTCGTTTTCTCTTCTTCTTTTGCTAGTTCTTGCTGCATGATCGCGATCTGCTCGTTCAGAGCGGAGATTTGGCCCTCGTAGTTCTGCCGAACCTCCGCGATGTGTCGCTCTTCGTTCTCCGCGGCCGAGCTGCTTCCCGTCAGTCTCGCCTCCTCCACTTCCTTCTTCAGCTCTTCGGTCTGCGATTCCAGCGCTTCTTTCTACGCTTCATTTGCTCCTTTTCGCAGTGTACCGCTTGCTTGGTGGTTTCTAACTCGGCTCGAACCATATCCAGCTCGATTTTCAACGCTTCGCCCTGCGTTTTCACGCGGGCTTCGATGCTTTGCTGCAAGTCCTTGTAATCCTGGTGCGATCGGAACAAGTTCTGCTCCAGCTTCGTCTTCTCTTGCAGGATTTGGTTCAGTCGCCCTTCGGTTTGCTTCAGCTCGGCCTGTGTGGCGTCCAGATTGCGCTGCAGAACTTTCATTTCCACGCTGTCCAGCACGTCGTTCGAGCTCGCAGCTGGCTGGTTTCGAACCATTTCTTGCAGAGCGCGCACTTGCTGCATGGCTTGCTCTTCGGCTGCACGAGCTTCTTCGTGACCGTTAAGAAACGAACACAAAAAAAGGAAAAAAAAGAGGATATGAGTTCTTCAACCAATTGCTGCGCCTCCTTCTTTGATTTGCTCTTGGAGATGGCCTTGTTCAGCTTCGCAATCTCCTTATCTTTATCTTTATTATCTCTCTCGAGTTCGTCGACCTCTAGATCAGTGAGAATCTCCGTGGATCGCAACTTTCTTGAAGCAGATTTACATTCTCGCGCTCCTCCTTAAGTTCCTTTTCCAGCTATTGTTCACTAAAACCATAATGCAAGCTACTTCCTTGACTCGGCTGTCATTTCCAGCAGCAGGAGCGGAACGCGCTGCAGCGGGCGCTTTTGGCTTTGGTTTTGGTTCCTCCTCCTCTTCTTCCTCTTCCTCCACTTCCTCGTCATCTGAAACTTCCACCTCCTCCTCCACATACTCAATTTCCTCTCCATTTGAATCTACTTCTACCTCTTCTTCAACGTACTCCACTTCCTCCTCTTCTTCTTCTTCCTCTTTCTTTTGCTTATTTCCAAATTTCCATGGAGCCATGGTCGGTTCTGCAAACGAATCTACATATCCATGAGAACAATGGCAGACAAAACGAATCCCTACAAAATTCAAATTAAACGACTGGGAAATCTGTAGAAAAACAAGGATCATTTCATCCACGATATCTCCCGACTTTCTGGAATTCCTGATTTCAACAAACACACTATTTCTTCTTTAACATGCTAGTTAATTCACTAATCGCTTTGTTCGACTCCTTATCGTCCTTTGTTACATCTATCATCAACAGCTCGTGAGGTCTCCAAATCTCCACCGTTCCGCCTCCTCCGTTCGAGCTCTCGTCCGAGCAAGACAGCACTGTGAGCAACTCTTGCGAGTTAAAATGCAGATCGGTTACAGCGGACCTAATCATCATCTCCCTTCTCCTCTCCGACCTATGTCCTAGATGTCTCAAAACCAGGTTATCTTCTCCTTCTCCCTACAATCAACCCTTTTCTCCAACCCTCACCACCATCAGATCAAACAGGTCCACTTCACCCGACTCGGTTCCCACCGCGAAATACCGCGGGGCCCGTGGACAGAAGTCCATGCACAGCACCGGCGAGCCCACCTCCAGCGTCAGCTTCGGCGTGGGTTCTACGCTCAATCCCCTTCCTCGAACCGACTTCCGCGGGAATCGCACGGATTTCGCAGGTCCCACACGTGCACCTTGCAGTCGGCTCCGCCAGTGATCAGCAGATTGTCCAGCTCGCGCACCGCGTCCTGCTGGTCCGCGTGCTGCGTGGAAATGTTCATCACGCAGTGCACGTCGGCCTCGTGCGCGCCGTCCAGCTACCAAAAACCCCTTTCCCCGCGGGTACCTTCCACAGCAACTCCTGCTTGCGGCAGTTGAGGATGAGAACGACGCCGCCCGCGCCGGCGACGCCGACGATGCGCCCCTCCTTGTCGAAGCCGTCGAGAAAAGCGACGTCCTCGATGGAGAGGCCGGGCACGAAGACGGCGAGGTCGATGCACAGCGACTTCGTGCCCTGCTTCAGCGAGGGAAGGTCCGGCAGCGGCCAGATGTGCAGGCGCGACCCGCTCACGCACATGATCACAAGCTCCGCGGGGGCCAGCTTCTTTTTCTTTGGCGACAGAGAAATGCCTGAAACCGGGTCTTTGGATTCCTTGGATTCTTCCTGGACCGCAGGTTTCTCCTCGGGTTTTTCCTCCGATTTTTCCTCGGGTTTTTCCTCCGATTTTTCCTCGGGTTTTTCCTCCGATTTTTCCTCCAATTTCTCTTCCGATTTTTCCTCCGATTTTTCCTCCGGTTTCTCCGCGTGGTTCTCTTCAGGCTCCTCCTGTTTCTCCTCTATTTTCTCCTCGGGTTTCTCCTCGGGTTTCTCCTGTTTTTCCTGTTTTTCCTCCTCCTGTTTCTCCTCTATTTTCTCCTCTGGATTTTCTTCAGACTCTTCTTTGGGTTTCTCCTCGGGTTTCTCCTCGGGTTTCTCCTCTTTTTCTTCCACTTTGGGTTCGTTGACCTCAGCGTTCTCCTCCTTTCCTTGCTCCGTTTCCCCGTTTCCCCGTTTCTCCTCTTCCTCCATCTTCTCCTCTTTCCCATCCATCAGAACCGCGGAAGTCTGCGAGGCCTGCGAGGACAGCGACAGCGACGACGTGGATGTCATCACGCCCTGCGATTTCTTCGGCAGCGAGATGCGGATTTTCATTCCGTCTGCGGAGCTCTCGCTGTGCGCCACGTCGCTCCACGCTTCTTCGTGTGCAACGGAGCGGCGCGTCCGCTTGGAAGGGTAGGAATCAGCTTCGTGCGATCGCTTCACCATCACCACGCTCTCGATGTGCGAGATCTTGGAGCCTTCCATCAATGGCATCGTATCTTTTCGCACGGAATAGGCGTCGCTGCGAGAATAAATGGCTAACGGATACTCCTTGAGACTCTCGCCATTGCAGGTTTGACAGCTAGACTTGGCAGGATTCCCACGTAATTACATTATATCGGGTATAGAAGAAGTGGAGCCTTCGCGATTTACGTGGTTTCCTTGCGTTTCAGAGTTCCAGAGAAACACATTCGAATCCGTGGAGTGAGAGACCACCCATGCACTGCCAGGGATCGTCCTGGTCCTTAGAAGTCAAACTAGAGCCTACTTCACTCGACTTACATCATTAGGATGAATGATATTTTTCACATTTACAAAGTTTCGGTTGCGCTGATTTTCGTTGAACTTACCTATAAACCACGTTTGGGTTCCTCGACGACGAGTCATCTCCACAGCCGCCATAACAATTGCTTCTGGGGAGTTGTTCCACTTCCTTAACCCTTCGTTATACGTTCCATCTAAATAGGAACCGCAAAGAGTCACTCTGTACCTGTATGAGTCGAGAGAAATACGACTTGTGACAGAGGAGCAACAGAGGATGTGTTGGATTCATTGATAATTTGTCCCCAGCTACATGATGTACAAGGCCACTGCGTATGGTGATGGAGCAGAAGGTCGTACAGGAATTGAGCATTTGTCTTCCAGATATTGTAGGGGGAGAGCTCCTCGTCTTCTGCTTCATCCGCCTCTACATTGGTGGATTCCACGCGCTCATCACTAGCTGGCACATCAGCTTGCTGCTTTTTGCCTCCTTCACTATAGGAATCATTGTCAGAAGACTCCATCCTAATTTGAAAAAGGTTATATGAACAACGAGTGGATCTCTAAGACTTTATCATGTTCAGTTTTTAAGGCTTCATAGGATTCGATTGTCTATTTGATTCATATGGTGTCAGGTACCTGGAGGTACCTAGAGGTACCTAGAGGTACCTAGGGAAGTGAAGAATAGAACTTTTTCTGTGTTTGAGATAGGCTCAATCGAAGGCTAATGAAACCATTGATTTTAGGTAAAAGCATGCAACCTGTTTTTCATACTTCACCATGTCTCTTGTGCGACAACATGTTGTATATTCCTCTTTCAAATCTCATTCCTTCAACCAAATGTAATTATTGATTTAGTGACTGTGCTATACGTTCAAGAGATGGTAATAAGCCATCTAATGATAGTTATGGGTAGAGTCGTTTTCTCTTTGTGTGTGATTTATATTTATCGTTCCTGTGTGTATAATACTGATTTCTATTCAATCTTCGCTGTGCTTAACCTGCTACTACTACTACACCACATTGTTTTCATTTTAGATATTGGAACTATTATAAAGTTTTGTTACTGACTTTATCCTGCTTTCTTTTAAACTGCCTTTCTCTCTTTTGCTTAGAAATCGTTCAAGAAAGACTTTTAAATGAATAAGCAAACTCCCACCGAAAATCCACCAGGGGAGGAGAAGAGAGACGTCCGTCCATGGCTTCCTGAGGAACGGCAGAAATTTTATGAATGTTTCGCGAAGCATTATAAGAAGTTTAACATCATCAGTGAAATGGTAGCTGCCCAGTCCTTTGAACTCATATGAATAGATTCCAACGCGGTCATTTACGCAGGTTCGGCAGTTCTTTTATCGCGAAACGAAGAGAATTCAAGGTTTGTTAGGAGATTCACAAAATATTATAAATTGGGATGACAAAGATGTAGCTCTTCATTTTTGGAGTTGAATCATAGCATGTAATCTGTGTGTTCAATAGTTATAGTACACTTATCAAAAACGGCAGCGATCCAGCAAAGGTAATGAAGAGTAAACGGTATATCGAGCGTTTAAAGCACAAAATTGAGGGTATCAACAAGCGCCGACTGGCTCAACAGGAGCGAGGTGAGTAAAAACGATTTGAGTCATCCGTAGAACGACAGAAGCTCGAGTTGGCTCGCCTTGAAAACGAAAAGAATGCAGCCTTGTACTCTCTCCTTCTCATTTCTATCTAGAAAATCCACCACCGTTTCTCTAGTGAGCGGTTCTCCCGACGCTTTGTGTCTTTCTCTCGGCGATCAATCCTTTCTTCCCTATCAAACCCTCCCCGAACTCTCCAAAACGATGGTCATTCGACTCATCCCATCCACCGACAGCATCCATGCGGCCATTCGTAGCTGCGGATACTGTCCTCTCCTCGAGGTTTTCTCAGCGATTTGGTGTGATGTAGCTGACCGTACTTCGCTCACTGAAGATCCAATCCATTTTCAATCATCTTCGGTCGCGCTGGGTCAAGTTCTGCTCGGGAGTTCGCGGCGTTTTCCGGTTGTTCATCGCTGCGTCGAGCAATCTGGGCGTGTGGGTGGAGAACAACACGAACTCGTCCACGAAGAAGCCGGAATTGAAAGAGAGCGTGATTCTAACAAACACGAACTCGCTGTTGTCTTCTCGAATGAGCGATCGATCGTCCTCCGCTTTCGAAGTTCTCTCCGAACCCTCCTTTCTATCGATTAGAAACATTATGGGAACGATGTCTTCATGACCATGGAGCAAGTTCTCGCGCTCTCCGGAAGCAAGGAGCCCCTCAAAATGACCTACGAGTTCGCATTCCTTTTTTCTTCCATTGTAGTTTCTGCGTCACCGCGCATTCGCAGCGAATCCACACCTATCTTCTCTCCACCGAGCTGCCCTGTACTCCTTCCCTTCTCTCTCTTTGCTCACTCGCAGCGCAGCGCCCCGAGCTCTACCACATCCTCGTCGGTGCCACGCAGTCCTCCGTCTTTGCCCAGTCGCTTCTCGGCGATGCTCTCTACGTCTCCGAAGGATTCGAGGCCAAAAAGCCGCGGCGAGCCAAATCCAAGGAGCCAACGCGCCGTCGATCAAGGAAGAAGCAGCCCGAATTCGACGACACCGCGCTGCTCCCCACGCTCCCCACCCTCTCAAACGCGCCCGTGCTCCCCACCCCTTCCACGTTTCCACTTTTTTAGCGTGTAACGCAGGGATTCGTCGCTGGTCACTTCCTTCACCGACGCCTTGCCTCTCATTTCCCCCAAATCCACGCTGCCTCCTCCGCCCGATTCCTTCCCGCTCCCCGCACTCGAGCTTTCCCTCCCGCTCGACTCCTCCTCCTCCGCTGCCGCCTTCTCCAAGCCCCCTGCCGCCAAATCTTCGTCGTCAAAGCGCGCCAAACGCGACTTGGAATCCTCTCCGACCAACCCGCAGACCTTCACTTCTGCGCTGAATTGGACGAATCCGGGCACGTGGATGGAGCCAGACCGGACGCTCAACGATCCCGCCTTCTCGCTCGGAAGCTTCTCGCCGTTTCTTGGAACTTCGTCGAAGCTGGGATTCGATTCGACGTCGCGGATGGGCGTTTTGTCGCCGCCCCCTCAATTTGATTCGTTGTTGATGCGAGAGGGGGAGAGAGAGGACGGAAACCGAGCGTCGAATTTGTACAATAGAATGATTTCCGCACCAGCGAACAGTATAGGCTTTGGAAATATATTGTCGCCAAATGGAATGAAAACCAAGGAGCCGATCTTTGAGGGGGACGGAGAGATCTTTCAGAAGGATAATTCGCTGTGTTTCCCCTGTTCTTTTGATAACCAAGTTTAATTCTGCTGTTTGTTTGAAATGTTGGCACGATGTTCTTTCTCGTTTGGGCGTCACACTAGCAGCATCGGGTTCTGTGAGAATGCTGTGAAACTGTGAGTAATAGTACGCAGTGTGGCAACTCTCTCGTTGGCAGAATATAACAATCATGGATCGAAAAATGTGTTGTTTTTGCATGGAATTATGGGTAAAGAACGAGGCTCTCCAATCATGGGTAGGAAACAAACGAAACTGGGGTAATTTTGTGAAGCAGTAACTACTCAAATGGAATCTTAATAGCATAGGATTCTTCCGGCTCATCCCCAAGATAATGTCCCTAAACTGACCCGATTTGACTGTTAGATCTACACGATCGACCTTCGATATCATGGAAACTCTCCTGCTATGCCTGGCGAAAACACCATGGAAAACATTGCTCTAGACGTTTACAATACCCTCCAGTCGAAGCATATTCCGATCGACACGATCATTGGCCACTCGTTTGGAGGGAAAGTCGCTCTGGAATATATGCGTTTGTACCAACGAGGTTATTCCGCTCTCCCAAAAACCGCTATTATTTTAGACATATCTGCACTCTCTGAATCATCTTCCTTAACATCAATCCATGATAGGTCCGATCGAGGACGAAGCTTCCATGCTTAACATTAATAATGTTGTTGCAGCAATCGATGCAGTGAAACGCCCAATCCCCACATTCAAATACCTCAAATCAGAGTTAGAACGAAACGGCTTGCGTCCTCAACTCGCTGATTGGCTGAGCACCAGCGTAAAGTAAGAACAGCTTTTCAACGCGACGAGTGGTAGAAGGGGTCCCGACCGTTCTTACGAGTTCGTTTTCACCACGCAGATCATCCGCGAGTTGCTGAAAACGTACCGAGAAGCAGACTATTGGGATGTGTTTGGTAATCCCCCAGATGGCTGCCACATTCGTCTCGTTCGAGCGGAGAAAAATCCATTGTGGACGGAGGATTTGGTGGAGAGAATCGAAATCCTGAGTGCAGATCGTCCTGAATCGATCAGTACGCGGTTGGTGAAGAATTCAGGGCATTGGCTGCAAGTGGATAATCCGCAGGGACTTCATGAGGCTATTAGAGATTTGCTTTAGTTTGGAATGTTTGATTTATCAACTACGGAGAGCACCAGGGAGTAGCTGAGAATCGTATTCAAATCACGACTAGAGTGCTTGAAGAACTCTGTAGGTTTCTAAACGAGGAGGTTATCTTATCTCTCTATGATTTTTCACTGGTATACATGCTAAATCAATGCGATTTAGGTCGATTGGGTGCAGTATGAGCACATTCGTCAACTACCAACGGATCTTGTTGATGGTTTATTGCAATTATCTGATGAAGATCTGTTACGTCTATTACAGCTGGAGGAAGTTCCTTCTCTGAATTTCAAGATTCAATCGATGCTTCAAAAGGTAAAAGAGCTTTCTATCTTTGAGAATGTTCCGTTTCAATCCGAGAGCGGAAGTGTAACGGCAACTCAGCACGAGTTGAGGGGAATGAACCCGAAAAAGATCCATGAGGTGAAGGAAATCTGTCCTCGTATCGATTCTCTGTGGAAAGATAACAAGTTGGATACGATCGTCGATATTGGTGCTGGTCAAGGATACATCAGTCAAGTATCTTTCATAAATCGTATCGATTTTACGTTTTGTAGTTTCTCGCTTCTCACTATCATTACATTGTTTTCGGCGTCGAAACGCAGAAGCCCCTCGTCGATAAGGTGAACAAGCAGTTCCAATCGATTCCCAACTTCCGAATGATCACATACAACATTTCAAACGAAATGCACTCCGAAGAACTCGAATCCCTTTTAGTCCCAGTCACTGAGTCATCCACTGAGTCATCCACTCATTCACCCACTCATTCATCCACTCATTCACCTCCACATGCATTAACACATCTCCATTCCTATGGAATGATCGGCCTTCATTGTTGCGGCGATTTGTCCGCTTCGATGTGCCGCATGTTCATCGAATCCGGTCCCCGCTGTCGTCTTCTCGCGTTCGTCGGTTGCTGTTACAACTTACTCACGACTCGCGAATCGAATACCGCGGGAATCTTCGGATTTCCACTGAATCCAGAAGTGACTGTGCGAATGGAGCAGAGAGTTCGGAATGCGATCGTTCAGGTTTGCCTTCTTTGATTGTTTGTAAAAAGCAGAACACTCAATTCGACTCGGTTGAGACATTTCAATCCTGTGTTACGAGATTGTTTTATAGAACTCTTTTGCAGGTGATTATTTGCGATTCCTTTCCTGCCGAGTTTTCATGAATTGACTGGCTCATTTTTAGAACCGATCCTCTCGAATTTCCCGTGGGAAAGTTGCCTTTTCGTTTTGGAGAGACACGTTTTTCTGATTACGTTCTCTCTTACTTTGCCTCGAAACATCCTGAATTCACTGCTCCCACGGCTGAATCGCTCGAAAAGACGTGGAGAGAAAGCCAGCGGTTGTTTTCTCTGTTCAAGGGAATGTTTGTGATTCAGAATTTATATCCTTTTGGTTGGACTGCTCTGTTTCTTAACACATACGCTGGGTCAGTTATTGGAAACGTTGATCATTGCAGATCGAGTGTACTATTTACAAAGACACGGAGCAAATGTCAAGGTGGTGTGTGCATTTGAACGCAAGAAATCACCTCGATGCATGCTTATTCAGGCAGTAAAGAATCATTCACCTATGTGTTCTGTTTGTTTGTCAATCCTTTTCTATATTCAGGTTTGCTACTCGATTTTAATTGACTTTGCACACAATCAATCAACTGTCAAGTTCATTACCACCAAAAACAGAATAACGACATTATTACGATTCTATCATATTTGCAAACGTTTCACTATTCTTTTGGGGTTGATACTGCCGTATTTTTTGATTCACGTACCTCACTTTTCAAAGGGATCTTCATTCTACAAAATGGAAAGAATTGATTTGGAATAAATAGCGATCTGCTCCTTTTTCCCAAATATTCTTTAGTATTATCGAATACTATTGATTGAATATGTCCCTATACTATCTGTTGTGCTTGATCATTGTTTCTTTGTCTCTATCTTTGGAAATGAATCCCAACGCTGGTAAGAAGTCAAAGTATGTCGTACGTGATATGCTTCATGTCTAGCTGGCCGGAAGTCGTCGGACTTCCCTTCGTTGAAGCTGAGAAGGTGATTATGGGAGATCGCCCGGATTGCAAGGTTATCCACGTTAAGCCTGTAGTGGTTGAAAGGTTGGAGTGAGGATTAGGGTGTACGAATGACGCGCGACTACAATCCGTTCCGTGTATTTGTGATCACAGAGAAGGAAGAGCCTTACAAAGTGGTCTCTCCCCCTGGCTGTGGATAATTGAAGTTTTTGTTTATTTGGATTGTTGGTTGCAACAAAGAAGGTGCTCTATCAGCGTTCGTCCACAATGTGGTATAATATGAAAATAGCTGCTGAATGAAAAGACACGTTCATAACGTTCAACAATCACTGAACATCTCATTCCATAAGTTGGGCGTATTTTGGTAATTCGTCCCCTGAAAACAATACTTATTTTTCCTGGATGACTGAAATCGCCGAAGGCTCTTCTCTAATTTCGATTGTGACGGGACTTTTCACCAAGGCTATTCGTGACTCGTTCCCTGACCTCGAGATCTCTTCAAACGACTGCCTCGTAGCACGTTAGCAATGTTCTCCATATTTAGATTTCGCAAAACACGAATGCGAAGATGAAGCACGACTATCAGTGCAATTCTGCCATGGGTCTTACGAAGAAGCTCCAGGCTCTTCGTGGAAAGGAGAACGCCCCCAAGAACCCCCGTGAATGCGGCCAGATCATTATTGACCACCTTCCTGGTAATCCTTGCTTGTTTGTTTGCATGAGTAGAGTCTGAGTTCGTGGAGAAGACCGAGCTTGCGGGTCCCGGTTTTATCAACCTCTACTTGAAGAAGAGCTGGGTCGCTCAGCACATCCTGAGCATTCTGAACCACGGCTTCGTGCCTCCCCCAACTGAGCGTAAACGCGTCATCATCGACTACAGTTCTCCCAACATTGCGAAGGACATGCACGTTGGCCATCTTCGTAGCACGATTATCGGAGACAGTCTGGCTCGCATTCTGGAGTTCTGCGGCCACGAGGTGATCCGAATCAACCACGTCGGCGACTGGGGAACGCAGTTCGGTATGCTGATCGCCCATCTGCAGGACATCGCTCCGGACTTCGAGACGAACCCTCCCTCGATCGAGGACCTGACGGTCTTCTACAAGGCGGCCAAATGCAAGTTCGACGAGGACAAAGCGTTCCAAGAGCGCGCGCACCAGGAAGTGGTGAACCTCCAGAGCGGCGTTCCGAAGAATTTGGCGATGTGGAAGACGCTCTGCAGCGTGTCGGAGAAGATGTTCAGCAAGGTGTACAAGATGCTGAACGTGGACCCGCGGCTCAAGATGATGGGCGAGTCCTTCTACAACCCGCTGCTCCCCGCGATGGTCAAGGAACTCGACGCGAAGGGCCTGCTGCAGGACAGCGACGGCGCCAAAGTGCTGTTCCCGCAGGGCTTCGAAGTCCCGCTGATCATCCAGAAGTCCGACGGCGGCTTCGGCTACGACTCGACGGATATGACGGCGATCAAGTACCGAATCCAGGAGATGAAGGCGGACTGGATCATCTACGTGGTGGACTCGGGACAGGCGCTGCACTTCCAGCAGGTGTTCCAGGCGGCGCGCGACGCGGGCTGGGTCGGCTCGGTGCGTCTGGACCACGTGGGATTCGGCGTGGTGCAGGGCGAGGACAAGAAGAAGTTCAAGACGCGCGCGGGAAAGAGCGTGCGCCTGGTGGATCTGCTGAACGAGGCGGCGGAGAAGGCGACGGCGATCATGAAGAAGCGCGTGGAGGACGGCGTGAGCGGCGTGTCGGACCCGAAGGAGATCGAAGAGGCGGCCGCGCAGCTGGGCTACGGAGGCGTGAAGTACTTCGATCTGCGTCAGAACCGTCTGTCGGACTACGTGTTCAGCTTCGAGCGCATGCTGTCGCCCGAGGGAGACACGAACGTGTACCTGCAGTACTCGCACGCGCGGTGCATGTCGATCATCCGCAAGGCGCCCGAGGAGGTCGAGGAGCTGAAGAAGCACACGCAGATCACGCTGGAGCATCCCTCCGAGTGGGATTTGGCGTGCTACATCCTGCGGTTTAGCGACGTGCTGGAGCAGGTGCCGATGGATTTGATGCCGAATCGGATCTGCAAGTACATCTACGATCTCAGCATCAAGCTGAACGGATTCTACCGGGATTGCCGTGTGATCGGATCGCCCGAGCAGAATAGCCGATTGCTGCTGGTGGCCGCTGCGGAGAAGGTGATGCGACAGGGATTCGATCTGCTGGGTATTGTAACGCTTGATAAGATTTGGAGTGTTTGTTGGGTGAAACGCGATTGAGAAGAGAGAGGATAAGAATGTGTCTTTGTTCTTGCAGGGAAAGAGAGAAGAACGATGCTGTCGATGGAGATTTAGGTTGGTTTCAGAGGGATTGTATCATTGTTATTAACGCGCACGCCCACTTCCTTTCATTACACAACTCTGCTCCCCTTCATTACACAACCCTACTCTCCCCTTCATCACAATTCTACTTCCCTTCATTACACAACCCTACTCTCCCCTTCATTACACAACCCTACTCTCCCCTTCATCACTGTATCCAACAAACAAACCACCCAGGTTCTCACAAACCAATCAGCTAACAACAACCTCTTTCAATCTGTTTCCTCCAAAATCGGCTCGCTGTTCCTCCGTTTGCTTTCAAACAACCGACACAGCATCGCAGTCATCGCCTCCTTCTCTCCCACCGCCTCATTTCGATGCTTCAAACAGTCTCGCAGCAGCTCCGTCAGCGAGGCTTCGAACTCCTTCTGCAACTCCTTCCCGATCAACTCAATCACCGCTTTCTTTCGCTGCGCCAGCGTTCTACTCGGTCAACTCGCTTTCACTGCCCTGCTTTGGAACGAATTGCTCGTGGTTCGTGAGGATGTCTCGCAGACGGGAGGTTGTGCATTTCCCAAATTTCATATTGAAATAATCGACCGCGGAAAAACGACGACGTGCAAGATCGTTAGGGGAATAATCGATGACTAGCGATCATGTACCACGCTCAGGAAACGAACCTGGCAACTGCTCCATTAGATAGTTTTCGACGGATTGGATGCAGGATTCACGCGAGTCTTGCTTGCTGAGTCCATGTTCCTCCATAAACTGCTGCAACTCTTCGAGAGACAGGGTTTGGGGACATGTGTCACAGCCTGCCATAAGCAGATTGGCTGAACGCCTGCAGATCAAGCAAACCAAACACACACCGACTTCATGGCTAAAAAGAAGTTATAAAACGGTTCTATATCTTTATCTTGTATACGTCTATCATCGACTCCGTTGTCTTTCAGATATTCACGCAGATTGCGTAACCACTGCTCAGATACCAATTTGCGGACTTCTGCTGTATCCTTTCCAGAAACGTCGATTTTTAAATGATCTGCTTCGCTTTGCAAAATCTCGTTACCCAACTAGCACGTAAAACAACACAACAATTCAAACCATAGCAATTTTGCTAGGTCTGCGAATAACTGATATCATTGGAGGTGCCTGTATCATCAACTACAATGCAAGCAACAAACTCGGCTGTCAAATCTGCACACTTCGAGCTTTCCTGTGAACGATATGTGCCTTTTTTCGCGTTTTCCACCAGCTTTCGGTTTCTTCTCTCGTGATGATTGAAGTGAATGAACACGCTGATAGAGTCTATATTTGGCGCAGATCCGGTCCTCTCTCATCCTCTTCGCCCTCAACTCGTACCACATACCAAAAAACTGTGGTACACAAACTGTGTGAACAAGAATCCTTATTATCCCATTTTATTCCTGTCTCCCCATCAATCAAACCCCCAGAAACAAAACTGTATCCAACAAACACATCAAACTATAACTCCATTTCGCAAACCTCGTTCGCCGTTCCCGTCACCAAGGCAATGATGGCCATGCGGGTGTACATTCCGTTCTCCATCTCTCTAAAGAACGCAGCCTGCGGCAACTCATCCACATCCTCCGTGATTTCGCCGACTCTCGGCAACGGGTGCATCACGCGCATCGTCGGCTTTCCGCTCAGCACGAGCGCCTTATCGATCACGTACACTCCCTTGTACTTCAAATACTCCTCCTGCGAGGCGAATCGCTCCTGCTGGATTCGCGTCATGTACAGAATGTCCGTTTCCTTCAAAATATCCGCGGTGAGAGATTCGGTTTTGTGCTGCGAAACGCCACGCGCCGCGAGCTCCGACTCGACGGATTCGGGCATCTGCAGACTCGCAGGGGCCACGTAGTTGAGACGGACGTTGTAGAAAGCGAGGAGGCGAGCGAGCGAATGGACGGTGCGACCGTACTTGAGATCGCCCACCATGGTGACGACGATGTTGTCGAGGTGGCCGAGCTCGTTGTAGATGGTGAACCTGGGTCGAAGAGAAGGAATGGGATTACATGTCCAGAAGAGCTTGCGAGGGATGCTCACCAGCACCGTCTCCCGCGTTGATGACTGTGGATTAGGGATGAAAAGAAGAAGATATACGAGGCTTGGTAACGTACTTGGCAGCGAGTTGGGCAGCACCCGTCTCAGGATGGCGAAGAACCAGTACATCCGAGTAGCACTGGACGCAACGCATCGTATCCTGGAGGGTCTCTCCCTTCTTGGTGGAGGAAGTACCTTCTTGGATGGTAATCACCTTTCCTCCCAATCTGCAGAAGGCAGCGTTGAAAGAGGAGGCAGTACGAGTGGAGGGCTCGAGGAACACGTTGGCCATAACGCGGTGCTAGGTCTGAGAACCCCCAAAATGAAGAAAACGTTCAGGACGTCACATCCGCCCTTCTTTGCCACGAGCTCCTTCATTCGAGTGGCTACTGTGAGTACTTCCTCCACATTTTGCTTCGTAAAGTCTTTCACAGAAATCACGTTTTTACCTTTCCAAGCAGAGTAATCGTACTAGAGATGAGATAGAGAGGACGAAGAGCCAACGGGCATCCAGAAGAATAATTGAATACAAAGCTTCTAGAACGTCCAGGAGTTTCTTTTTCCAACTTGTTATTATGACTTTCGATTTGGGGTATGTTCTTTAATCCGTTTTTCAGATTTGATGGCATGGATGACAGCCTTCCGGACATGTCATTTGGACGGTCGTCTTTTGAAACAAACAATGACCACTTATATAACGTCTTAGGAGTATCAAGAGATGCTACTGAGAGTGAAATTAAGCGCGCATACTACTCACTGGCAAAAAAGCACCATCCTGACAGAGGTGGTGATGCTGCAAAGGTATCTCGTCACAATTGCTTGCTGAAAAGTAGTTTCAGGAGATCCAGGCTGCATACGATGTGTTATCGAACAGCGAAAGACGTCAAAAGTATGACCTGACCGGAGACACGACCATTGACGAGGATCCTAAGAAAGTGTACAAGACCGATGACATCCGCAAGGAGGTCTACTGCTCTCTCGAAGATCTCTATCATGGGAAGAGCTTCAACATGAAAATCACACGAAAGGTTGTCTGTATGAATTGCCACGGGGAAGGAGGGTTTCCTGGGTATCGCACTCCCTGCCGCTACTGCAACGGAAAGGGCACGAACCAGATGGAAGTGATGGACTTCTTTACCAGCCGTATCGTAGAAATCGAGTGCCGCAATTGTCGCGGCAAGGGAGCTCTCTTCAACCTCGCTCTCCAGTGCCCGGTGTGCCACGGGAACCGCGTCGTCTCGGGCGTCAAAGAGGCCAGCATTTACTTACGGCCCGGCATGGGCAACGGCAGCGAAATCCACATTCCACAAGCGGCTGACGAGGCGCCCGGCCTCGCAGCAGGCGACGTAGTTTTAGCCATTAAGGAGCGCTCTCACCCCACGTTTTCCAGAAAGGGCGCCGATTTGATGGTGCGCGTGAGTGTTACGCTTGGCGAAGCGCTCTGCGGATTTACCAAACAACTACAGCACTTGAGCGGCAAAATGCTGCAATTGCGAGCCGCGCCGTGCCAAGTGACCGTAGCCCTGTTCACACTCGTTGATTTGTAGCCAGGAGCCGTATTGGTTCTGCCAAATGAGGGGATGCCCGTGGAGGGAAGTCTAACCCAATACGGAGCTCTCTATGTGGAATTTTCTGTCGAGTTCCCGCAATCGATGGCGCCGGAGCAGGTCGATTCGTTGCGCACACTCTTTAATGTTCCTCCTTCTCAAGCGCTACCTCACATGGAAATATTGGATCTGCTCCCACAGACTGCGCCGTTTGGGAGTACGGAGCCGAGTATCAAGTCTCCAGTAGTGGTTGGCGGGAGAATTGACCTGTAGAAAGAGGCGTACGAAGAAGACTCGGTAGAGAGGTAGTAGCAGTAGCAGTAGCAGTAGTACTAGCTGCGTTTTTGTGTTGGCTCATGTACAATAATGGTATGCGTTGTATCATAAGTGACTTGTTTGTTGAAAAATAAACTGGTGCGTCCAATGGGCGTGCGATCTCGCGTGTATCTCGCGAGTGGAAAATGGAGTTTTCATAATTTTGTTGATAAAGGTATGCATTTGCAATATGGAGCATTTGTGTGAACCGTGTAGCTTATGATTGGAACTTAGGACACCTTTGAGTGCAACATGAAAATTACTATTGTTCTGAAGCTATATTTTATGTACACAAATGAAGAAAATATATTCATCATGAACACATGTAGTGAAATCATTATGAATGCTGCTTTCCTTCTGAGTGTGTCGTTTGTGAAATTGGATGATGTATTACTAATTGGGAATCTCTATGAACCCTGATTACAAAAATTAGTGTCATCTTTGATCTGACAATTTCTTTTCTTTTTTCTTTCTTTTTGTTGACGATGACGATCCGACTAGAGTCTCTGATCTTCTAATTCTACATGAAGATACAACCTTGGCTGTCTGAGTCTTTTGTTGAATAGGATGAACTTTTTTCTCTTGATTCCTGAGAGTATTAAGAGCTTTTTAATACTGATTTTCTCATTATATATATATTATATATATTATAAGCATTGTGAATATCATTAGATATGCATAATAGAGAGCCAAAAACTAATGTCTATATAGATAGATCGCGGAAAGAAGGTATGTTGCATTCTCGTTTGCGTTGAGTCGCTTCGTTTGCCATTCATCAGAAACATTCCATTCCACATGATGAATTGATCAATTCTGACATCTCTACAATGAGTCATCAGACAGTGATATTTGATCTATCCTGAAGTGGATGTTGTTGCAATTTTCATCGGTTCCATCTAACTGTATTTTAGGCTCGTGTGGACGAGTAGTGGTGGTGGAGTAGTTGAATCGTTTGTTGTGTACACTCTTTTTGTTGGAAACACGTCAAATCCCATTCGTTGTTAGTAGTTTGCAGATGCCTTCCATCACTGGATCGTTCACGATGGACTCCTCGGGCTGATTGAACTTCTCAAGAAGCAGACGGTCCATGTAGCCCCGCAGTCCTTTGATCAGCACAGCTACGCGCGCGGGCGCCGAGAACTCGATCCACTTGTCCACCGAGATGGTTCCCTGCAAGTGCTGCACATCGATGGGTCCGCCGAACAGCAGAATCGCATAGGGCGTCACCACCGTGGAGTCGTTGATAAAGATCTTGCTGGTATTCACCACCGTGGTCTACAGTCAATCCTCCGTCACCCCTAGCAGCCCTACATACACCAAATACGGGCATTTATACTCCTGCTCCACGAAGTTAATCGACGAGGGGTGGATGAACACGCGCGTCAATCCATGCTGCACCTCGCCTCCGGGCACTTCCCTCCGGATATACATCCGATACTCCTTCGCCAGCGGCGTGGACTCGAACGATCCTCCCTCGATGGTGCGGTGGAACTTGACCTTCTTCTCGATCTTCACCACGTTCGCGTACAGTCCCGCGGTGATCGCCGCTTTCAGCACGTTCTCGTTGCTTCCGTTCGCGTTGAACACCGGGTCGTTCAGCGCATACCCGCTCGGCAAGAAGTGGATATTGGCGAGCTCCTCGAAGTACTGTTTGCGCGTCTAGACCTCAAAACGCAGCGCCGCGACCCACCAAAGCCACCGTCTGCATCGATTCGAAGTTGATGAAGTTCTGGCGGCAGAACTCGCGCTTGTTCTTCGCGCCGCGCCACTCCTCGAACACGCGCAGCAGCGTGATATGATCGCTGAACCGATGCACAAACCGCCGCTTCCGCGCCATCATTTCGTCCCGCTTCTCCATCGGCGCGCGGAACACCGACCGCTGCGACAGAAACGCCGCGATCGTCACCACGGCGTCCACGCAGCGCAGCAGACACCCGAAGATCAGCATCTTCCCGAGGCGGCAGTCCAGCGGGAGGTCGGCGAGATGGTTCCCCAGCGGCGTCAGCGCGACGGCCGGCGTCCGCACGACCGCCTGGATCTCCTCGAGCGTTTCGAGGGCGCGCTGCACGCTGTCGGCGGAGGGCGGCGTGATGCAGCCACGCAGGACGGCGAGCGGGTCGCCGAGCTGCATGCGGAGCGTCTGCAGACAGAGCGACTCGAGCGGGGAGCGGAGCATTTCGGGGGGAGTGAACGGCTCCATCCGGCGGAACTGCGAGCGCGTGAACAGGCGGAAGACGAAGCCGCTGCGGACGCGGCCGGCGCGGCCCTTACGCTGCTCGGCGGAGGCCTGGGATACCCAGACCTCCTTCATCTCGGAAAGGTTGCTGAGGGGGTTGAAAACGAGGCGCTTCTCGCGGCCGGAGTCGATGACGTAGCGACAATTGGGAATGGTGATGGAGGTTTCCGCGATGTTGGTGCTGAGAACGACCTAGCTTTTGATCGCGATGCGCTGCGTCTACGCGATAGCCAGAGCGACTCTCCTCGAAGACACGGTGCTGCTCTTGCGTGCTGAGCGATCCGTGGCAAGCGATCACTTCCACGGCGAGCGGCGAGTTCGCGAAGGCTTCGAGCACGAGCTGGCCGACCGTTTTGATCTCGGCGACGCCGGATAAGAAGACGAGAACGACGCCGCCGGTCCACGGCGATTCGGAGTTGAAGATGTAGCGAATGATGTGCGGAATGATGTAGAAATCCTGGTACTTCTCGTTCCATTCGCTGATCATCGCCTCCATATCGGCGGAAACGCGAACACTTTCGCTGTCCATTTTAATGAAATCGTGGGGAGTGTAGTGTGTGTCGAAAATGATGTCGTCTAAATAACGCTCTTCCACCTTGTAGAGACGGCCTTCCACCGAAAGACTCGGAATGCCTCCGAAATAATCCGAAAAGAGCGTTTCGTTCAGCGTGGCGGACATCAAAATGATTCGAATGTCCGAATTTGACCGAAGAATTCGCTTGAGCAAAAAGAGGAGGAAATCGGAGAGCACGCTTCGCTCGTGAATTTCGTCCACGATAATGTGCGTGATTCCTTTCGGAGAGTCGTGCTGCAATCGTCGGAGCAGCACTCCCGTCGTGCAGTACGTCAGCACCGTGTTTCGATTCACTCTATCGCTCACGCCGTCCCTTCCATTCGCACTTCACGTCGCCCTGCACTTGATAGCCCACTGGGCACTGATTCCCTGCAACGAATCCCTGCTCCTCGATCACGCGAAGATACAAACCGAGACAAGACACACGTCGAGGCTCGCAGACCACGATATTCAGATCCTTCTGATCGCTTTCGCGGAACGCTTCCATCAAAAACTGCGGAACCTGCGTCGATTTTCCGCAGCCCGTTCCGCCTGAAACGATGCTGACCTGGTTGTGTTCGATCATATCCAGCACCTTCGCTTTGTAGTTCGTGATGGGCAGCGAAGCGCGCTGCTCGCTCACGCGAGCTGACGGCGAGCCGAACAGAATGGACTTGTCCAGCACGCGATTTCGCGGGTGACGAGGCTTGGATTCGACCGGTTTGGGAGGCGAGTGAACGGGTTTTTCTCTGCGGATCGTCGTATGTTTCACCTCCTCCGTCGCGGATTCCCTCGCCTTGCTGACTAACTCGTCGAGATCCGTGACAATCTCGTAGAGAACGCCTTCGCAGCGCGTTTCATACTCCGAATAAATCAGTTTGGTGAACGCGCGACGTACCGAAGCCGCCAGCGCGGGGAAGCAAAGCAACGCGAGCGGCGGCCGGCTCGGATAGCCGAGCTGCGGCGAGAAACAGAAGAGAAGCGAGCCGTTCGGGTGGAGAAAGCGGACGCACTGCACGTTTTCCTTCTCCAGGACCGTGATTTTGGGAGTTTCGCCCTCGAGGTTGAAGATGAGCTGCAGCGACGAGATCTCCGTTTCCACGTTTTCCATGCTGGGCGTTTCGGTTTCATTGGGAGGCTGGAAGGAGGGAAGGATCGACTGCACGACCGCGATCAAGTTCGCTTCGAACGGCTTGTTGGCGTCGTTCTGTGCCTCAAATCCGGCGCTGGCGATCGCATCTTCGATGGAGAATCGCGTCGAAACGCTCATTCGGATCTGGTTTCCGGTGGCTCGGAATTGCTTGGGGAGTTTATGATCGGGTAAATTCATGCAGAGCCACTCAATGCAGGCGTCCAATGATTTGCCGACTTCCAAACTCGCGTCCACCGCGGGAGCCGGAAACCCCAACTCGCAGAGCCGCTTGCGAAGCGATTCTTTTTCTTCGCCCGCCAAAACATGCTCCGGATCGAATTCCTTCAGCGAGAAATTCTGCTCTTCCAGCAGTCCCAGAATGAATTCTTGATTCGCGTCGCTCAGAAGCACTTGCGGCGGACGCTGCAGCTGCTTCCGGAGCTCTTTCTGGTTCGCGATGCGGCTCCGCGCCACGCGCCGGCTTTCCTCGGCCATCATTTGATCGTATTTCGACACGAATTTGCTTTTGGACTCGAGCGTCAAGTTCTGCAGCTCTTTGTCTTCGCGATGATCCACTTTGGCGGGCGCAGCACGCCCAGTCGAAGGAGGTACTGGAGAAACTGGAGAAACTGGAGAAACTGGAGAAACTGGAGAAACTGGAGAAATAGAGGTGGAAGGAGTGGAGGGAGGAGTGGGTTCGTCGGTGGGAGTGGGGAGTTTTTTGATGCCATGCTCCTTGTTTAAATGCGTTTTCAAACTAGAGGAATAGTATTTCGGTGAAACTACCCTAGTTCCTTTTCGAAGGACTTGTTGCAGATCGAGCAGACGAATTTAGGAGCCTCGTCTTCCTTCTTTGCGGGCTTGGCAGCGTCGCTTTTGCCCGTTAATTTTAGCCACATCGAAGCGTAGGGCTCAGGAAGCTTTTGGTGCAGGGGAAGCGTGGGCTGCAGATGGTGGAGGGCGAGGAGACACACACAGTTACGAGCCAGAATCATATCAGGAAATGATTCTTTGCTCGTAAACACTAAATCACGGTCTTTGTTTTTGGGGTCAGGGAGAATGAGACGAATCCTATTTTGTTAGTATATATACAACTAAAGACAAACGCGAATCTACCAGCAGGAGCAGAAGCGTTTAGAAGTTGAGGCATCGGGCGTTTTTGCTTTTGACAATATTCGCGAACCAGTTGCAATGGCGTTCTCTGCCATTCTTTCATCACCACGCCTCCGACTGTTACCTACAACGTGATTTTGCTGCTGCGGCCGTACTTCTCCCTTCGAAACCACCACTGTTCCTGCACCCCTTTGTCTATGTCCTTTTGCCTTCTTCTCCTACATATGGCACACATTGCCCAAGACTCACTTGTTCCGCTGTCGCTGTTTGCTTACCCGCATTACCCTTTTGTTCTTGAGTGGTAGGTTTAGTTTCAGACGGTTTCTTCTTTGGCATTAGGAAACTTTACAAGAGTGTTGCTCAACAAACAGCTTTACTATACAGGAGGCCAAATACACTTCTTTCCACCAAGGACGTGGACATGCAGGTGAAACACGGATTGCACTATCAAAAACACAGCAGAAAGCAATGTTACATGCATCTTTGCCATCGTTTACAACAATCCGATATCCATTTTCCAAACCTTCTCGGATCGCCAATTTCGATGCAACATGAATAAGGTGACCAACCAATTCTTCCTGATCATCACGCATCTATAATAGATCAAGCTCAATCAAAAAAACAAATCTCAACTGTGTCAGATTATCACACTTCTTGGGGACGACCAGGAAATGAACGGGTGCCGCTGGATTTACATCACGAAACGCGCAACACTACATATTTTCAGAAATCCATTTGGCACCTTATCATCTTCAAAAATAATGGAAGAAGGAATGGTTTTGTCTGCTATTTTTTCAAACAACGTTTTTGCTTGAGAGGACATCAACCGAATGCCTCCTCCTTTCATAAGGGACAGAGACACTGCATTCTGAATGCAACGAGAGAACATTTTCGAGAGAATAGCAATTGTGTAATTCCATAATTTCAGAGTATTTTTTACTAGCATTTCGTATTTGCACAAACTCGCCATGTAATAAGCAATGTAAAGGATTGAATTTGTAGGCCTTTGGTAGTAATGTGCGGTAAGCCATGCAGTGGCAAAACAACGTATGCAAACCAAATTGCGGAATACATACGTGGTAAAAATAAAGAGGTGACAATTATTAATCTGGAATCGCTGAAATTAGATCGTTCGAGTGCGTATGGAAGTAACTCCTCCGAGTTGACATGAATTATAGCTGCTTTCGACGAGAAGAACACTCATGAAGTAATAAAAACCCAAGTATCCCGAATTCTAAGAAGTGACAATTACGTTATTCTGGATACAATGAATTTTATCAAAGGATACCGCTACGAGATGTACTGCATTGCTCGTTGCTGCAAATCCACGCGTTGTGTGGTTTGGGTCGATACTCCTATCAGTGCGATCGAGTCTTTCAACCAATCCTGCTCCCACTACTCCAACGAAGTGCTCCAAGATCTTGCATGCCGCTTCGAGCCTCCTTCCCCTCTCACTCGCTGGGACACTCCTCTCTTCCGCGTGTGTGCTGTGGAGGAATCGTCGATTTTCGAGAATCCGGACGCGACAGCGGACAGTTTGCGATTGGGCCTCGACAAACAGAGCACCGTGAACGTTCCCGTAACCAAGGAAGTACCGATGGACGCGTTGTGGGAGAGTCTGACGTCGACGAAGTCCAAATCGAAGCATGTCGCTGTGAATCCGCCAGTAGTGAATAAGGAATTGGAATGAATGGTAGGCAGAGCAGCTGAACACTGCGGACTATGTGGGGTTTGTGAATAGTATTACGGATACGATCGTGAAGGACATTATTAAGGAGCAGACGATGAATGGAGGGCTGATTGGAAGCAAGATCCATGTGTCAGGAACGTCGACGTTCGTGGTGCTGATGAAACGAGTCACGCTGATGCAGCTGAAGAACTGGAGAAAGCAGTTCTTGAGTATTATTTTGAAACAGCAGATTAATCAAGACCAAGTGGCTTCATCTTTCGTTACATTTATAAATACACAATTGAAGGAATGGGTTGTTTGATAGATATAAAAAGAGAGAGAGATAGAAGGGGAGTCGATGACATTAAAATGATAACAGAAAGTGATTGAAAATAGAAAAATGAAAAAAGAGAACTCCGAAGCGGGGAATCGAACCCCGGTCGTCCGCGTGACAGGCGGAAATACTAAACCACTATACTACTTCGGATCTGTTTTGGGTTTCAAACTTCAATACTTCAAAATAGTCTTCTTATACTCTTTCAGCAGAAAGTCAGGATTATTCAATATTATGAGCTATTATCCGATCAATGAAAACACTTCGATAGACGATATCGAACACCTGATCGTTAACGAGGCGGGCGTCGATTATGAAAGTGTAAGTTGTAACACAAAATAGCTCATACAGTAGGTGAAGAGTGACCTTTCCACTGTCAAAGAGGAAATAGAAAAGGAAATAAAAGAACGTAATAGTTTACCTAAAGATGCACATAGAGCAGATCAACGTACGAGATATGGATAGAACTGAGGACTTTAGGTCAATTTATCAAATGTAAATGTGGAAACAACGACCCAACTAAATTCGTAAAAGACGAGCACACAGGCGATTTAATTTGCAAATGTATTCACTGGGATTCAGTTCGAGTTTAGGTTGCGGAAATACTCTAATATCAAATTTGCTCTATGAAGGAGATTGGACTCGTAATTTTGAAGGAGAGGAAGATACATCTCAGCGAGGTGAAGCGTTCAATCCTTGCATGTTTCCTTTCTAAGGAATCATCGATTTTAGGTCCGATGCCTTTAATCTCGGAACAGGGTTGGCTGCTCCACAGGGTAGAAATGCGAAGCATTACCAACGTTTACAAAATAACATCGAGATGGGTCTATCAAAAGTTGGTTCGTCACCCGTGTCTTATCGCTAGACAGGTCGTGAGGACAAAAACACACGTCCTGAATACAAAGACAAAAAGAAAATCGAAGCTCGCACCAACATGGCTCGCATCGTTGCAAACTTGAATCTCAGCGAAGCCATCTTGGACTTGGGCCATCTTTACTTTTGTTATTATCGAGACCTAAAGGATAAAGTGGTCGAGATGCCTCGTCGTGAAGCGCAGTGTCTCATCCTCGCTCTTCGAAAGAAGAAGGAGGAGGAGTTTAGGATCTTGAAGAAGCAAAAAGGAGAGTAGTTTGCTGGGAATGCGTGCAACGTAGACTGCGATTCCGTTGTCCGCGTTGCGGTCTTGTGTTCGCGTCCCAGTTGGATGTGAGCATGCATGACTGCGAAAAGGCGCCGAGAGTGACGATGAAGAAGAATAGGGCTCCGCGATTCCTTGCTTTGGAGAAGGGAAAGTACATTGACGAAACTGAACAGTATGATAAAATAAAGGGGAAAAAGTGGATTGTTTGTTGAATAAGGAAAGTAGAGCGACAAAATTTGTGTGCTAATAATAATAATAATAGTAGTAGTTACAGTTGAATAAGAAAATAGAAGCAAAAAAGCGCCGAGAAGGTGGATCGAACACCTGACCTTATGATCTTCAGTCATACGCTCTCCCAACTGAGCTATCTTGGCTTCTGTTTTGTTCCTTTGATTACGACACATGACAATACCTTGTCGATTTGGTTGTTTGATTTTATAAATTAATGGAATTAGATACCATCGACAATCACAGTTCGATCCCAGATCTAGAGTCCAGTGGTCGCGCGTACAAATTGTATGGTTTTATGTTGCCTCTCAATCTAGTTTTCAAAAATCCGCTGTTTTTAAAGAAACATTCTACTTTGACTCCACAGGTTCGCACTCGTTTGCGTGTTTAGGCGTAGATGTACGGTTTTGCAGCTGCGATTGTGAGGACGGAGAAATAGACTGTGTTGCAGTGGATTCCACGTTGCGTTGCTTTCGTTCGACTGATGGGAAGAGTGAATTGTGCTGCCAACCGATTGTTTTTCAGTCCAAAATCGACGTATACGTTAGAGAATCCTATTTGATGCATAGCAATGTTGTTTTGATTCGTCTGGTCAATTTCTTTTTGTGTGCACTTCAGACGGCAGACTCCATGTCTGTACGTTGCAGCGTGGAATCCTCTTTTCGCAACGCCTGGATTTGTCCCCTCCAGAACAAGGAGCTTGCTTCCTTGCTTTGCAGTGGGTGGATAAGGACGAAAACGGATTTCTTATCGCTCTCTTATATGACTGCGATCTGCTTTTGTTCAGTGATTTGAGCACCCAGCTTCTTCGCCAGTATCTCGAGTCCGAAGACACAAGCTCCTTAATCACGCAACGAAACACAGCGAGTCTGCTTCGATTCAGCTTTCACGACGTTTTTTCCCGCATTACCTCTTTCGCAATGGAATCAAACGACTCGTTTTTCATTGCAGGCGAAGGAACGGAGGATTTAATTCGCGTTCGACTGGTCGATAATCACACAGGAATCGTTTCGCATCTTCCTCACGGCATCTTGCATGGCGGATTCATCACCAAAATCTACATCGAAGGGATGTTTCTTCTCGTTCTGTACGATGATGGCTCTTTGTTTTGTCTTCATCGCCTTTCCTTATCGCCTCTCTCCTACCTCCTTCACCACTCCATTCTGGATGCGATTCTTCTTCCATCGTCCTTGTCTCCTACGCTTCATCAAGCCACCGTGCTAGCGATCGTTCAACGCAACGAAGAGCAGATTCTTCTTGCAGCCTCCATTCGATTCGGCGCAATGGCAATTTTGGGAGAGGAAGATCGAGGCGAATGGCTTCGCTTTCTTCCTTGCCATCATCATTCCTTCATGCTGTTAAGCCATTCCATCCACCGAAAAGAAAACCAGCGATCCAGCACAACGATGACTCTCTACCAGCTTCAAATCGCCACCGAATTGCAGCAACTTGTGGTAACCGATTCGTTGGCGTTGGGATGTAGATGCTTCTTCAACAGAATTCGTTTGAGCAGGCCTACGAGTTTGCTACGATCCATCAGTTAGATTTTGCGTTGATTCATCGCCGTCAAGTGCAGTGGATTCTCCAGCAATGGAAGGAGCAGTTCGGGAATGAAGACTGGATGACGTTTCCTGCTGTGGATTGTGGAGAGCTGTTTCAGCTCCTTCGTGCCGCACAAAGCGATTTGATTCTGTATGTTCTCTCGTCTGCGTTTTTGCCGTCATTTGCAACGACCTTCGAGATTATTCGGTTCGGCGAACAGAACGTGAAAGATGAGAATCAGAAGCGGATGCGAGTGATTTCGCTGAAGTGGAGTTTATTCACGAAACTTTTGTACAACAAACAGCACATCAATGCTCAGTCGTGGCAGGTTTGCTCGCTTGATCGTTTGTTGACGTTGTAGCGTTTCTGTCAAATGACGCTACTGGAACTTCAGGATTATTTCCTTCACAACGGAAACGTGAAGGCGGTTCTTTGTCTGTGGGATACATTTTCTCCTTCGATCGCCTCGAAAGAATCGCTTGAATGGTTCTCTGAGCTTTCTCTTCTTTGGAAAGGATCGCTCGAGTCGTTTATTCGGTTTATCAGCAAGAGACAAATCCAAGGTTTTCCGTTCAAAGAAGATCTTTTAAAGTGGCTTCAATTCGACGTTTTGCCTCGATCGGAAGATCAGGATCAACTCCATTTTATAGAATGGGTCGAGAAGTATTGTGAGCAGCAGCTACAGATGGATTCTTCGGCTCTCCAACACACGTATCGTCTGCTCACACTGTTGCAAAACCTGCACTCTCTCACTGGCATTGTCGCAGAGTTCCCATTTGCTCCAAGACAACACTTCACAGAGCAAATCGAGCACATCCTCAAAATCCACCATTACCTAAACGATCTTTGCACCTTGGCAACGGCCTCTTCCCTCTTCATCCTGCCTTCCCCCTCCGCAGAGCTGCCATCAAACGAGGAGCTCGTTCTCCAGCTACTCAATGAAATCCAGAACGTAGACACGCTTCCTTTTGAGTTCCAAACGCGCGTTGTTCCCTTCTGCTCCTATCGAAAGCTGAGCGTTGATGAAGTGCTGAGTTTTTATGTGAAACAGCAGTTAGAAAACGCAGGGACGCTCGAAATGGCACGCATCGAAAAGCTTTGGAGGATGATTCAGTCTTTTGATATGCGAATCAAGGTGTTGCAAGGAGCCGTGGCTCGCAGACCTCCATTTCCACTCGAACTCCTCCGTCTTTTCGAAGAGAGTTCGCACTATCGCGGCGATGTTAGCATTCAAAGCCACACATTCATTACAGAGCAATGCGGCATGTTGAAGCTGCGAAATCGAGTCGTCGAGCGCGGAATGGACGCTCTCATTTACTCTGGCGATCATGCAGGTTTCGTCGTGAGCGAAGCTCTGATCAGTCGATGGGTAGTTCGCTGAGTTGGCAGGTGATTGGGTAGGATAATCGAACGATCGACGATCTGAAGTTGCTGTGTAAAGTGTATCGGAATGTGCGATACTCCGATTGCATTCTGTCGTTGGTGATGCGATTGCTCGAAGAAACGAACGAAGATGATTTGATAAGAAGTGCTTTGGAAGAATGCGCCATTCATTGCAATGGATTCGCTTATGCCTCCATGATTCGGTATTGTTTTCAGCTTCTCGATGAAAAGAATAACGACTTGTGGTGGAAAAGTTGCGTGGATCATCTTTCGATGATTTTGAGTTCTGCAAAGCAATCTCTCGAAATCCAATTGTTGCTTTCTCGGCAGAATCTGGATGTTGTGAGATTGAGGCAATGCGTGGAAGTCATGATAACGATTTATGAAGAGCATTCCATTCCTCTGATGAGCGATTTCTTTACAGAAACCGCAGAAGTCACCGACTTACTGATTCGAGGATGTGTGAGCGAAGTGGGATATCAAGTCCGTTTCTTTTGCAGGAATTGATTGATTGTAGAACTCTCTGATGGATCACCCCGTTCGCATCTTTTCGTTCAGCTCACTCATCCGGCTTTGCAATCTTCTTCAATTTGACCCCGTTTTGTTAACCGTCTACTTCTGCGACGCTCTGATCATTTCGATTTCAGAATCCAGCGATTCTTCGCTCTCTCTTCTCTCTCAAATCGATCAACTTCTCCGAAATCTCAAAACGACGCAGCTTCCTTCCTATCGCCAGCTCTATCGCGACATCAATCCAACCACAACAACGACCGCTACGATCGAAGAAATGCTTCGCTTGCTGCTGAACGACATTCTCTTTGTGATGCTCCGTTCGGCTTTTTCTTTTTCTTGATTGATGCGTAGAACTACTCGAAAATCACGCAGCGAATTGTTCTTCCTTCGAAGTGTACACGGCGCTGCTGGATGTAGCGTTGAATATCTGCAGCATCACACTCCAACTCGATGGATTCAGCCCGTCGCTGTATCGATTCGCTTCCCATCGCTTTATGGAAATGGTTTCTCTGAAGAAAATCATTCAGCTCTCGATTCCTCCTTCCTTCCATCCCTCGATTCTGTTTCATTTCGACTCGTTTCTTAGTTGCAGACCGTTTGTTTTCTACGAGGAAGAAGGTCTTTTGCTGGAGAAATCGAACGTGCTTGCGTTTCTTCTCATGTATCTTCGTCATTTCATGTTCGCCTTCTTTCTTTTTCTGTTGATTTCTTTTAGAAACGGGACTGAAATCACCGCGGGAATGCTCTCCGAAACGCTTTCCTACTTCTCAACACATCAAATCGAATTGACAACGCTGCCCCTCATCACTCGAATCGTTCGCAACCAGCCTTCTCTTCGTTTCGTGGCGCCCGAAGGCTTCGAAACGATCCCAGGCGCGAATTGGCCGGTTCAATATTTGGTGGAACAAGCGATCAAGCGAATGCTTCAGTTCTGCAGAGTCGATCCCTATCCATTGCTTTCCTGCTTGGACATCATCCCAATCGAACGAGCTCCCGTTTTGATTCAGCATTGCGCGCAGCTCTCTGAAGATCAGCCCAGGATCGCGCTGGATATCGCGGTGATCGGAGTGGCGTATTGCTGTTTGCTGGGACTCTGGCAGTTGCTGGAGCTTTCGCAGCGTCTCTATCGAGGATTCTACTGGATTTCGTTTCTGAATTCGCGCGGAAAGCAGGATGAAATCACGCCGGAGTTTCTTTTCAAGGCGTTTCCGCAGCAGAAAGCGGGCGAGCCGTTCTTTGCTCAAAGCATCACGGAGATGTGCTTGTCGGCTGAGATGAATCTGGATGCCGTTGGAACAATATTACTTGAGTCCTCCATTCAAAACGATCAGCAAGAGAATGTTCGAAAGATCATCGATTCGCTGCAAGAACGAATTCGCGATGTTGATTTGCTCCATATTTTGGAAAATGTAGTGGTCAAAACGCATCAGCGAAGATTCCAACGATTGCTTTGCATTGAAATCGAACGCTTGCAGATTCAGAACGCACTCGACACTTCATTCATTCACACTTGTCTTGAGGTTTTGGACTTTTGCGATTCTCATGACGATTTGCTTCACGATATCGATGGGATGCAGCTCGTGAATCGTCCGTGGGAAGTATTGAAGACTTTCGTTACCTTTTACAACTACACACAGTTCCTCATTCTGTTTAGCATTCTGTCGATTACAATGCAGGACGTGGTTCTTCATCTTCTCGAGCAATTCACGCAGCAAGCGGAAATTCCTCCCGATTGGAGAGAAATCCAGGAATTGCTCGAGATGTACGCAGACGAAGAGAACGTTCAAGAGCGTTGCTTGCTTTGTATCGCCATTGCGGAGCGGTATTCGCATTCCCCTTCGCATTGCCAAATCTATCCATGTTCTCGATGCGAAGATCGAGTCAGCGCGTACCAATTCGCTTGCGACCTGAGCGAATCTGCGATTTTATCGCTTTCTGAACAACGCGATGATTCAAATCAGCAACGACTTTCGGAATTGAAAGAAGTGGCGCTGAATTGCCGAAAGAACTATTCACGAGCCGTGTATTTTTATCAATGGAATCGGCTGTTTTTGAGCCATGAATCCCTTCCAACGAATATATTTTCGGACGATTTGGAGAGTGATTTTCGAGCCAATGCGTCATCGATCGCAGACCATTTGCTCGATCTTTATTTCAAATTGAGTCCACTGGCTGGAGAGCAATTGCGAAAACGATCCTCGGAAGTGTTCCATGGAAGCTCTTCGCTGCGAATGCGCTTTATGAAGCTCGATGCAGCCAGTCGAAAGCGAATGTCGGACACTTCGATCACACGCGACTGCAAGTCGCGATCTTTCCATCTCGTCTCCAATTGTTTCTTTTCTTCCGATTGCGATTCGTTTTCGGTCAGCGAAGTCCAGAACATGATCGATCAGCTTCGAGATGAAACGCATTCCTCTTGGTTTGTGTTTAGTCACGAAGGATGCGGGTTGCTTTTCCTTCACAGCATTATGGAAACTCTCTGCAGCTCGTTCCAACTCAGTTTCCAGCAACTTTTCTTGTGCACAATCGACAAGCTGCTTCAGCACTGGCGAAGAATCGAATCGACCGGGAATTGCGCGCAGGAAATCGAGGAGAATTGCCTTTCCTCCGCAGTGAACGGATTGATTTACATGCTTCGAGGCCTCCAGGAAATGAATCGCGACACGTTTGTTTCGATCACATCGCAGTACGCACAGCAAGCCATCGATTCCTCCTCGGCCTTCTTTCCCTACGCCGCCAAATACATCATTCTCTCTTCAGTGGCTTTTTCGCTCTCCTTCTTCTCTCAAAGCCAGCAGAAGTCCGTCCTTTTGAAGCTTTTCCCGCAGGACTCGACACTTACGCTCTCCGAATTGCAGCGAAACGCATTGATTCAATTCACGTGGTATGGGTGCCAAAAGTTCCGAATCCCTGTGGGAACGGATGTTTGGTCGCAGGTGCAGAACCCAAGCTTTCTCTCGAACGTCATGCGATCGCACGCGAGCGAAGAATCGGTTTTGTGGTGGTGCACGTCGCTGATGCAGCGAATGAACATCCAAGCCATTCAGTTGTGGGACCAAATGCTTCGACTCTGCGCTGAGAATCAATTCTTTTCGCTGTGTGTGGTTTGTCTGGCGCAGCATCAGCAGCTCGCTCGCTATCACAGCGATGACAGCAAGCTCACGAGAGAGGAAGCCATGAGCATTGTTGATAAGATCGTGAATCAATGGCTCAAACCGAACCACTTGAAGCCGACATCGCAAATCATCGCGTTGCTCGGTGAATTTGGAGACGATAAGCATATTCCTGCGTGGTGCAAGTCGCTTTTCGCGGATCCAAACGACGCGTTCGACGCGTCCGAATTTGCCAGCGATTTGTGCAGCCTTGTGATGCGTTTGCAGAACGTGGAGTTGCGCCGCTCGCTGCTTCATCGCGCGATAAAAGCGGGCGCAGCGTTGGCAGTCATGGAACAAGTGTGCTTTGAGGGGAAAATCCTTTCGATGTACGACGCAGAGTTCATCGAAGCGGCTCGAACCGAAATGAATGCAGGCCATTTCGACGCGTTGTTTCATTCGGACTTGTACGCAGCCGTCCTTTCCGCCTGTGTGCAAGAAGCAGACAGCGAATCGCTCCTGAACGCTTGGATCATTTACCACATAAAGCGAAAGCACTTCGAAGAAGCGATCGACGTGCTTTCGCAAACTCGCTGGAGCGAGGAATCGGAAATGGACGGCGACTCCATCGCGCAGCTTCGCTTTTACATCCACTCCGTCCTCCAAGACGACGATCTTTTAGTCTACTTGCTTTCTCTTTCTCCTGTTTCCAACAAACACACAAATCCCGGCGGTCCGCAATGCTTGTAGGCAAAATCAGTGGCGTATCGCTGAACGCAGCTCGCAAGTAATAGAAGATAAAGCTCGCCATCAGCGCCAGCTGCGTAATCTGCGAGGCAATCACGATCGGTCCCGCGAAATGCCGACTCAGATAGCTCCACCCGCTGTTCAACTCCTTCCAGCTTCCCAGCCAGAAGAGAAGATTCAGGAACTTGCTGATCGCCATCGAGAACACGAAGTGCGAGGTCAGAGCTTCGATTTCGCCCGTCTATGCGTCAGAGCGCCATCTCGCGCGCACTCGATTCTTCTGGAACATGTGCAGCTGCGGGTAGATCGCTACGCCTTCGAGGTACATCGCGATCGCCCAGAGCAAATCGCAGTAAGTGCCGGAGCGGTGAGGACGGACGATCAGCGCTAAAACGATCGCAGGAACGATGAGGTAGAGCGAGGTGTACTGCTTGGGGAGGAAATGACCCTGGCCGAACGTGTCGTGGTGAGAGTTGTGAGTGTATTTCAGAGGACCCATGATCAAATAGATGTTGATCATCACAGCGAAGAAAGAGGTCAGCTCAACCACTTGGTAGAACCAGTCGCCACTTCTGGAAATTAGACAAAGGAAAGGAATAAAAGAACCGATCAAAGGGCAAATAGCTGGTACTGTTCCAGACAGCGATAAATCTGCAAAGGAAGACGACGGCGTAGCACTGGAGAGACTTCAGAGACACTCCGGCAACCGACCGTGTCTTTATGGACCGGAAAGTAATGAGGCAGAAGCCAAAGCAGCTAATCAGACTTCCCAGAGTCTAGCATTTACTCCACGACGTGAAGAGTACAAGGAGGAAGGAAAAGTCACCATCCGAGAAAAAGTGTTTGCAAGTTAGCACAAACACGACCAAAAAGCCCCAAATCAACAAATTCATACGATTCGCCTTAAAATAACGCTTAAGGTTCCTACATCCATAAAGGAAGCAGTCCAAAAACTCACTTGTTATTCAATTGTTTCTTGGTTTGATCGATAATCCGATTCTACACAATCAAGATTCACCAGAAACACTGTACAACTGTTGGATTCATTAATAAAGAAGCTTACAAGAAAATATATAATTGTGGAACACTAGAAGTCGTTCATCCAATCATTGGATCGAATACAAAATGACTCATGAATCGTAGATAAAACAAACAACCCACTTGGGAGGTTTACTACCACCACACACATCCACTTGATCACTTTCCGAGGCTTGCTCCGTTTGGATTTCGTGCGTTCCATCTTCGTTGACCACATACGTGGTCATCTTGAAATCCTCCTCCACAAACTTCAGCATTCTGCCTCCGCGCTGCATTCTACCCATCACCAGTCCTAATCAGACATACCCCTCCGCTGGTCCGTAGCATCCGTATCCGGTTTTTCTTCCATATCCAAGCAAGATTCCTTCAAAATCGTTCACATAATCATTGCTGTGGTCATGTCCACAGAACAGCGCGAACACGTCGCCTCTCTCCTTAAACGCTGCCACAATCCCAGTATTCATCGACGAGCAGCAGCACGCTTCCGTCTTTCGACCCACACTCGGGTAATGCTGTCCATGAGACACAATGCCAAGAAGAAACGTTGTAAGCGTAAAGATATTCGACGGGCGGGATGTGCATGAAGGCAACTGCGGGTTTCTTGCCTCCCTGCTCGATCTCCAGCTGGCGCGACATCCGCTTGTACCAATCGATCATCTTGGGCTCGACGCAGCCGTAGCCATTGACTCCCAAACAATTGTAGTCTCCACTGTCGAAGAACCAGAGGTTCATTACGACCTGTTCGGGGTGTTTTGAGGAATAGACGGGAAGAACGAATGTGCTGGCTCCTGCCATATTGTCAGGGAAAAGCTGTGTGAAGGAGTAGGGATTCGTCATATCCAGTTTTACGATTTCCTGGCGGTTCAGATCGGCTTCCGAGTCGTGATTACCCAGTGTGTAGCAATAGGGCTTTTTTGTTTCGTAAATTACTTTCGTCCAGCGATGCCACATGGCTTCGTACCATCCCTCCGACTTGTTCCAGGAATAACCTTTTGCTTAGTTACGACACTCCAATAGTTTACCTGAAACCATGTCTCCAGTAAACGCAATGAAATCCGGATCCTCCGCCTGAACCAACTTTCTCATCAGATTGGTTGTACTCTCGTCGAGATGATCACCTTCTCCATAGTGAAGATCGGTGAACTACAGATCAGAAATTGCCACTTATCGTTGGATTACCTGCATAACAGAGAACGTTCCATCAGGACGGAACGATAGGCGCTTTTCTGGGTTCCAGACAGCAACAGCAACAGAACATATCGCCACAAGCAAGAATAACTTCATCGTATACACTTACAAAAGATTATATGGAACACAATTCCAAGATTGAAGATTCATGTTTAAAAAGCAAACAAAATACAAGCTAAACGACTATGGAAACAATGCAGAAAAGGAGAGCGATTTGGCCTTCACCAAATAGGAATTTACAGACGAAAAAACAATCTCTGGTAAATCTCCCAATGAAAGCACACATCTCTCCTCGTTAAACAAAATCACTCCACCCCCTTCTGTTCGAATTCCCTTCTGCCGGACATACTCTTCAACTAGAGCATCGCCTCGCCTTCGATCTTCTTCTGAGCAGCGAACTCCGCTCATCCATCGTTTACAAAGCTCTAACAGCTCGTTTTCCGAATTGTTTAGAAGCTCTATGGGAGAATCACTCAAGATGGTAGTCGATTCGATTAACTCTTCAAGAAGAGTAATACTCTCTTCCAAAACACGTTTCGTTTCATCTTTCAGAGATAATGATGGGATTTGTGTGTTCACAGAAATAAACACGAGGACATGGCGCAGCAGAGCGAGTTCCTCATCTCGTGTCTGCTGATCGCCACAAAATTCATGAAATACACTTTGTAAACCATCAAACAACAGCGAATGCTCCGCTTGCGTCACCGAGCCAACACCCAAATAGCGTGCAATGAACCACACGGCAGAATCTGGGGATTGGAGGCTGAGCAAAGCAAGGAGCGAAAGCAACTCAAGCTTTTGCTGCAGCGAAAACAGTCGAAACAGAAATAACACCGAGATGATTTCGGATTGTTTGAGAATGTGAAAATAGACGCTTTTTCTGCAATTGACAACAACCGACCGATAATGAATTCCGAAAAACGCCGGATTTTGAGCGATTAAGGGATACAAAAGAAGTCCCTATTTTTACAATTCCAAAAAACGGGCCTACATCGGTATCCTGAACAAAGCCCGATTCTGTACTCAACAACGAAGGTAAAAAGGCACTCAAAATCGGCTTGAAGAATGCGGAGTTCAGAAATACGGCCGATTTCTTCATGATTAACAAGACCCAATTCAAGAGGAAGAAATCCCTCCGATTTCTGTCAATTTTCATTCTCCGTATTTCCGTGACCCAGAATTGAATCAACGCGTTGAAGTTCCGTTGGATCGTCGGCAGAACGAAATTGAATTGATCGGACGAAGAGTCAGCCAAAGCGCGAATGGCAAAAGAATCGAATGGATTGGCTGGATTCGACTGGGAAATCGCGGTGAAGAGTGGAAATAGAGGTTCTACGGATTGGAGTCGTAGAAACTGAGCGATGAGGGCTTGCGTGGAAGTGGAAAAAAGATCCAAATAAAGAAGAAAGGCAAGGAAATCGGAGGGCGGAATGAGGAGAGGCGGATGTGAATGATTGAATGACTCAATTCGAAGCAAAACTTGCTCCATAAAGCGAACCGATCGCTCGCCCAGAAGGATCAGAAGGGATGGAGAGGGGAGGAAGGAAGAAGACACGACGAAGAGAAGGAAATGGAGGGCAGAGAGGATCTGAAGGAGCTCGTTTTTGGAGTGGGGAGAGGTCAGAGAGGATTGAAGAAGGTCGGCTGCTTGTTTCATTGCGGATTCCAACGAGGAAGCTTCCAGGAGGGAGAAAGGCAGGTCCTTTTCGATATGTTCGGCGAGTGGAATGAAGAGAGAGAGCGTGGATTGCGAGGCTGGAAGAAGAGAAAGGAACTGGAGGAGTGTGGGGAGAAGCGCCGAGCGATGTCGCAAATGAAACGAAACCAAATTGCGAATTGATTTCTCCACATCCGAAAATCCTTTTTGATTTTGATTTTGATTTTGATTTTGATTCTGGTATTGTTGTCGTAAAAACTCGAGTGGTTGCTGCGCCAACTCTACAAAAAAGCTATCAGTTTGTAAACTCTACGCGGAGGGAGAAACGGAGAAAGCAGGAATGAATACACCAGACAGAGCAGAAACGGGGACTGCAGCGAATACCCAGAGAAGACATCCTTCAGCAAGCCTTTATTCATCCCCACGGTTTCCTTCGACAGGCCGTTCCAGTAAAACAAAAACACCATCACAGGGAAAAACGCTGCTGACAGCGACGAATCCTTCACTGCAAACAGCAACGTCATGCTGATCTTCTTCAGCACAAGTCCGCTTGAATGCCCGAACACCTGCTCCAGAAGGAGAAACAGAGAATCCGCTGTCGAGGCGGGCTTCCGGTCTTCCGATTCACGCAACAAACGCGAGTGAATAAACGGAGACAACAATTCGAGAGCGTTGCCTTTGGATCCTCGCTGCTCCTTTTCCAAATCATCCACAAAGAGAAGCAAGAACGCTTTCCAATCATCTGCTGTGGCTCCAAACCGAACCAACGCAAACACGTCGCCAAGAATCTCGAAGAACAATCGGCGCGTGTGGATTCGAATCGATCTGGGCGTCAGCGTTTTCACCCATCGCACGAGACATGGCTGGAAGTTCTATCGCTCAGCAATTCAACGAAACGGAATACGGTGAAGGCCTGGGAGTCGGATTGAGAAGGAAACATGGAGTGATAAACGTCGGCTAGAAAGAGAAGAGCGAAGGTTTGATGGAGCAACGAGGGGAAAAGGACGGTATCGAGGTGAAGAACCACGCCACATTGGATTTGCGCATCGATACAGCTGGAGAAGAGAAGGGAGACGCAGTGACGGAAGAGAGGAGAAGGAAAGGAATTGCGGGAAAGCTGGTAGGCGAGCGAGTATTGGAGAAAAGAAGCGAAGAATTGAAGGATGAACGAAATCTGATTGCGAATGTGGCTTTCGTGGCAGGACGGAAGAAGAGAAAGACGGCGGAGGGTGGATGCGAAGAAAAGACTGGGAAGATAACTGCTAAACCAGTGTTGCTTCAGATTCTTTGTGGTTACAAATAAATATCAAAAAAGGAAACATACTTGACTCTCGTGGTTTTCAGTCATCGAAAACACATTCAAAGAGGAAACGATCTGCTGCAGAAGCAAATCGTTCGTGTCAAAACAGTCGAGGTTTAGGTGGGGAGTAGAGGAAGCTAGAATGAGCATCACGCGATGGATTTCCTCCGATTCACCAGGAAGGTCGACACACTCAGAAGATTGGGGAGAAGAATAGTCAAGTCCAGGAGCGAAGAAAGTGAGATATTGCATCCAGTAGTATTCATACTCTTCAATAGAAAGGTTTCGAACACAATAGGAGTCCACATCGTGAAACCAATCAGGAAAAGCAGGTTCGTACCCTCCTCCTTGAAAAGCGGAATAGAGCTTTGACAACTCATCATCTGAGATAGATGGACGCGGAAAAATCACATCATCTCGAGATGGATTTGAATAGGTTGTCTGATCTTTCCCATATCCAGAGACTATCTTGTAGCTCTCGTTCAATGGCAACAAAAGGAGATCCGACATATCAAATGGCGGTAAATAGCGCGGCTTTTCATATGTACCGATGTAGTCCAAAATATTGGGTAGACATTGATACTTTAGGTCAAGACTGTCATAGATTGTGGAAAGAGCGACATTCTAGCAAGTATTCGAAGAATGAACGCACTTACTCCAAACACTGTTTCATTTAATTCAGGAACGTGGGGTAACTCTCCTTCCCCATTTTCCATACTACACAAAAGAGTCTATAACAAACAAGCAAAACTACAGACTACAGACTACAGACTACAGACTACAGACTACAAACTATTCATAGGAGCAATATGTTCACAATGGTTACCACACCCAATGACTGGACAAAAGTCATGCTCATTAAGCCATGCAAGGTAATGCTGGACATGAAACACATGATGGCAGAACTGGCAACTCACAAACAGTCCATGCACGGGGTTGTTGCACAAATAACACAGCGGATAGGTCTCCAGCTCTTCTTGCGGAGAAATCGGCTCATGCGACAAGAAACTGGTGCCTTTCGATTTCCCTTGTCCATACCGCTTGGCCTGAAGGGGCGACGGTGCTCCATCACTAACAACCTGGTTTCGAGTGAGTCGTGTGAGGCCGCTGTCTTCCATCGCGGTGGAACCGGGAGTATCGACGAAGATTTTCCACTGCGAGAATTTATCTCGGTTCAAAACGAACTTCTCGAGTTCCTTCTTGACGTTAAAGAGCTGCTTCCGATCGAAAATCTCCGCAGCGCTCAGCAAAATGTTGTCCAAATCAACGCCCTTCGCCTTCTCCACGTATTGCAGAATATCCACGTGGTACATTCGGCTGTAAACGCGGCAAAACGTAATCAGCACCGCGAACAGATACAAGCTGCCCTGCTCTCGCACCATGTTCCACAAACGGCTGAGCATGTGCCGCGAGAAATAGAGCGATCCGATGCTGGAAGAGCGCGTTTCTCTTCCGAAGATGGTGAGCAAAATCTTCCAAAACACGGTTTGCTGCTGCGAATACGTGCGGAACTCGGTGGTGTTCAAGTCCTCGATCACCTGCAAGTTCGACTGGATGTAGCTGAATAAATCGAGATTCGTCGGCGACTGTGGAAACGGTGGAAGTCGAATCGACTGCGCGAGCACGCTCATAAAGTGGGAATAGTGGAAATCGAGTGTGATTTCGGGGCTCTGGAGATACGGATAGTAGCCGTCGTCTCTTCAGAGAATCAAAACGAGGAGCGAAGTACTCGTGAACATTATAATAATGAGAACAGAGCGATCGGTTCGAAGGCGACGCGTCGTTGTCTTCGCTCTCGTCGGAGGGGTGGAACAAATCGGTTCCGCTGTCGTTGGAATACGCGGCGTTGTGGTTGTTGATCTATTTCGCAGCGGAGGAGAGCGAAAACGTGCTTGAAGTCTTCGAAGGAGACGTAGGACGAGGTGGAGAGGTCGATGCCGCAGAGAAATTGGGGGTTGGAGACGCGGATAATCACGTCGTTTGTGACGATGGCGAAGAAAAGCGGCGGGCAATCGATGAGTTGATCGTTGTTGTTGACCACATGATTGACGTCTTTGGACGGTTTTTCGTGCTTTTCTTCGGGCAGGCCTTTGCGGATGTCCTCGAAAATCGCCTACATCATCACCAATAAACGCGAACGCCACCGCAATCTTCTCCAGAACGATCCGAATTCGATTGGGCTGGCGTTCCTGATAGCGATTGTCGAACGAAGACCCCGCGGCTTTCATCTCCAGAACGATTCCCTGCAGCTGGAAGCGAATGAAGTCCATCAATCCCTCGATGCAGGACGATCCGTCTTCGAACTCCGCTAGGATTCATCGCCTCGCTTCGCAGCGTACCGTCGAGAGAGAGATACTCGAAGGCGACGACAGACGACTGCGAGCGAGTGGAGTCCATCGTCGTCCGCGAGAAATTGTAGGGAAGCCAGCTGGATGTGGTGGGAGCAGAGGGCAGCGAATCGGGTTTTTTAAACGAGAAAACGATGCGAACGTGCGAGTTGTTGATGAAATAGCGAACAACGAAATGGCCGATCTTGAGATCCGCTTGGACGAACTCGAAGCCGTTGTTGTTCGTTTTCGCGAGAAGACTCTCCACGATCTCCTCCATGTCCAATATGCTACAATCATTCAAGCGAAAAATGCGAATACAAATCACTTGACGGAACTGGATCTTGTCGCAGAAACGAAGGGATCGAAAGGTGCTCTTTCGGAAGAAGCTTCTTCTTGCTCCTTCGATTCTTTCGCTGCTTTGGATCCAAGCCTTCGCCCGTGATCACAAACTTCAACACGTTCGGGTTGTTTCGCGTGAGATCTGCGCGTCAATCCCTCCGCATTCCCTCCAACAGATTTCGTATTTTCGCTTCGCGTAATCCACAAAGGAGTCGAACATGCGCACCTTCGAGACTCGAATTGACTTCAAATGGCCCACCGTCTCGGTATGCGCTTGCTGCTGCGTTATGTCTCCTTCTTGCTGGATTAGCACGAACAACGAAAGCTCATCTGTCGACAGAACCTCTAGAATTGATTCGGTTCGACTTCAAGTAGCTACCGATGATGTTCCCTTCCGCCTTCCAGCGAATGCAGCGAAACGAACCTTTGTGCTCGCAGGTGTAGAGAAGGCTGCACGCAGAATTCTGCTGGTAGTTCCATCGGTAGATCTCGCTGTCGGTGAGAAGGAGCACGTTTCCTCCGCCGCAGAATGCGAAGGAACGAAAGTAGCGAGGGGAGTTGCGACGAGAGAGAACGGTTTGGACTTGAGGACAATCTTGGAGCTGTATGTAGTTGAGAGGCTTAAAATAATCGTTCGTTGAAAAGACGCAGAAGATGTCCTGAGTGAGGCACGCAAATACGTCTTTTCTGTTCGTTTTGTCAAATGCTAGCTTCAATATGCTGTGGTTTTGATAGCCAGTCGAACGATTGGCACACTGCGATAGAATAACATTCGCGTCTGTGATTCCAATTGGACTGTCGTCTTCATATCGCTTTACGATAATACGTCCTGAAGAATCGACCGTGATGAAGCAGGTATCCAATACATCCGCTACAATAGACTTTTCACAGCAAAACGTACCACAAATAATGTTAAAATTATCATTAGAGTAGGTCTTGAGCAATCGCGTTGTAAAAAGAGAATCTGAATTGACAATTTCGAAGCGGGCAGAATAAGTTGAATATATGCACAATATCTGAAGTGGATTCTTTGTTGGGATCACAAATGCAAATCGGGGAGGATCAATACTCTCGTGAAATATATATTCATACTCCAAACTATCCGATAGACTTGTTATTAAGCAACCATTCTGAGTTGTTAGTAAACCATAGGAACCGTTGTCAAAAATCTTTAAATCATTTACAGTATTTGTTGTCTGCAGTTTTGTTGTCTTATAGTAATGTCATGCAAACAACTTACGATTAGGGACCCAGTACCAACCCAATTATTCAACAAATTCATTTTCTGATATAATTATAACAATAATAGCTGGGAATGAATTCAACACTAAAAGCAACAAAAATACTGTTGCTGTTTTGACTTGTAGGAATCGTAATATGTGATAGAGAAGCTTGGAAGATATTGCAGTGATAGGTATTAGATGTTCGGTATGTGTAACTTGATGGCTGTATCCTTCATACTCATGAAGAGGTGTTATTGCCATTAGAGTGTTGTTCTTATCACGTTGATAGACTATATGAATCAATTATATTTGTTATTTTGAAGACTTGCTACTTAACCTGATTATAACGAAATTACTTTTGATTTTTGTTTCTCTTGGCATCCTACCAATGAAACGGTTCTCACGCAAAGAATTATACGTCAGTTATTTTAAATTGTAACTACAGAATTGTATCCCATTTCAATTGCAACTAATAAATAATTATAGTGACTTTCTATCTATGAATGTAGTATCTATTTATGAATCAATTCACACTGACTCTTAAGGCAAACCATTGAACGATATTCGATTAAACACATCCGATTGTGTATCTATCATATACAATCATGATTACTAGAATGATAACCAGCTACTATCATAAATATTCATTTATTTACGATATATATAGTATCAAACACAATCTTCTTTTTAAACAAACAAACATGATGGAGAATAACCTCAGCAAATCACTACATTTTATATTGCTTTTCAACACATTACTAAGATGATAGGGCCAAACATGGCTATGGTATAAAAAATAGTAGCAACAACAACAAATTGAACCCAATGAGAAGGAAACACTAAAGCCCATAGCAGATAATACACGACAAACAGAATCCACATCAATATATACAATGCCCACAATACACTCTTTGGTATGCCACACATCCAGCCTTCACCTATTTCGCATTTCCCTAAGGTGCAGTAGCCCTTTCCATGATATAGACCTCGTTTAAAGTCTCCTTGATAGCGCACTTTAACACCATCTTTAGCATACCACGTCCCTCGTCCCTGACGGACGATCTTCATCGACGGTTTCTGTACATACTCTCCCTTATAGCGTAGTACATTGTCAATGAATTCTCTCATGATCTTTCCATCGAATTTGTATAAGATTCGTGTTTCCACATCGTTGTGCCACTCACTGATTCGTTCCAATTCCCCCCTTGAGTAGAAGTAGCAAATCCCTTCATTTTCTCCTCTTTCGTTCTTCCTACAAATCGAAACTACTCTGTCATCACTCCCTATTTCTTTCCAATAGTTCTTTTTATCAATCATTTGGGTGGCTTGGGGTATTTTGTATCCATTCCTAAAGAGTCCATCAAAGATAATGTTGCCTTCTTTGTCAAACTCTTGACCTCTTCCACTACGATATCCATCTTTCAGATACCCAGAAAAAAACAGTTCGCCAGAGCTATAGTACAATTTACACGCTCCGTTGACCTTTCCTTGAAAATATTCAAACATTGCATAAACTAACTCATCCGTATCTTGAATAACTGCGCTTCCATGGAATGTTCCATCCATGATACCCACTTCCAGAACAAAACCAGCATGAGGAAAGCCGATTGAACAGATCGCCTTTTCTTCATTGGAGTTTACACTCATAATAGGAAACTCTTCTAATATGCTGTGGTTCCAGATAGATTCTTCATTTTCACCTTCTTCTACGTCATCCTCTTTAAATGACATATTTCTCAGATCTGCGTCAACAGAATATCCTGCTTGCTGTTTTACAGGTTTCACCATCGAGAAAACAAAAAAGTTGAAAAAAAGAAAAAGAGACCGTTGAAAAAGTGTTTGAAGAAGTCTCAAACTAACCGAACACTCTATACCATCTTTTTCACATTGCAAAATAAGTCAATATAATATTATCAATAGATCTTTATGTCTTCTCAAATAAAGTACTGATTCTTCTATAGTCTACTCTTTTTCTTTCATCTAATTATTATGACAAGTGTTTATTACAAAGCATATTGAGCTTGAAAGCAAATTGCGGTCATTGTTCTCATCGAAAAAGTATAAAACCCCAAAGGAGATATAGAACAGAGCATTATTTCAATGTAGCTTTGCATTGATAAAATGCAAAGTGGAATTTAAGATCAGTGTGTGCATATTGGATAATACGAAATGAAGGGGATCGTTGTATGAATGTATTTGATAGCACAAACCATACACACATATTTAAAACTACCTTCTACAGATTCTATACTCCTAATTGTACAAAGATTAGTTGATGAAATTGAGAAGAATCGAGGAAACATCTACGAGAAAGATTCCCCAAAAGCAAATACTCGAAATGGTTTTCGAATTGACTCTCTCAAATGAGCGATGTAACCTGACCGCATTAAGACTGGGAATGTCTACATGCCAAGAATTCCTCGCTCCTACTTTCTAATCGAACTGTAGTAGGCCAGTAAAACGTTGCATCACTCGAAATAATGGAGTTCAACAGAGGGAGATCTAGGGTTTATATCCTGTCTACCTTTCAAACTGAGCATAGTGAGTGAACAGGAGGCATTGTCATATCCAGCAAGAGCGAATTTTCCAAGCTCGATGCATTGCAAGGATGGAAGATCTATTGAATCACCATCCAGTTCCGCGTCATTCCTACTTTCGATTATTGTATGCAGGGAAGAATTAAACACATCTCCTCCGAGAGACACGAAACTGAGACTTGGCAAGTCTGCAAAATCACATAATGATTTTCACTACCTCGAATCACAAAGGAACTCCAGTTGAAATTGAAAGACTTGCTTTCAGTGGACCCAATTTTGATAGTTTGCAGGGACGGAAGATTCTTCAACTCGAAATCTCCAGCGTAATCAGAAAAGCTGTAGGGTTCAATCTCGATGGATTGCAGTTGCTCGCAGTTCAAAATGTGAAAGGATTTCAAAGTATCTTCTCCCTTGCCGTTCTTTTTCTCCGTGAAGGAGTTCTTGCCGATTTTCAGTCTCCTCAAGCTTCGCATTCCGTCGATTTTGAAGGTTTTCACAGAGCCAAAGCAATCGTCTCCGATTTCAAGCGATGATAACCTTTTGAACTGGCTCAGATCAAATTCGGTCACGTCGTTACAGCAATTTGAATGAAGCACTAAATCCGTGACCTGCAAATTCAAGTTCTCTAATTCTTTAGTCTCTGAAATGGTCGCTTGGAGTGAAACTGGAGTGTACCATCCATCATACAGATCTCTTCCACTCACTTCCTTTCCATCTTTCCATTCACTTTCGCGAGTAGCAATCCGAGTTTCTTCATCGATCCAGTATCCTCGACCATTTCGAAGAAACGATTCTTTCGATTCATCATAAACGAATTCGCCCACATACAGGGGAATTCGATTCGAGGCCAAAGTATTATTACCGTTTCGTTTAAACTCGATCATGATTGTTCCTTCTTCGATCTTTCGAATGATTTCCACCAATTTGTTATTCTTCCATATGCCTTCCAGCAGTATTTGACCCGATTTCTGGTCATACTCGATTCCCCATCCTTCTCTCTCCCGCTGTTTATTGAATTCGCCATGATAGATCAACTTGCCACTCTCATGCGAATAGATTTCCATCCGCTCTCCTTTCACATGGTTGACTATACGATTGAAGTCCCGTTTGTCGATAATATCATTGAAATCTTGTACAAAGGCAACACGACCGTTTTTGAATCGAGTAAAGTTCCCAATCTGAGTTCCATTATGATCTACTTCATATCTCATTTTAAGAACTCCATTCTGGAATAGGCAAACCTTGCCGTCGCATGTCATTGTGTATTCATCCTCATGTTCACCTTGAAAGTGCTGAATTATGTATGTGTTGTTATCCACTACAATTTCCCTGGGTTTTTTGTAAGTGTAATATCCATCCAGGAGATATTCAGAACCCTTTAGGGTAGACAATCCTTCTATTCATAATCGTAAAGACTATCGATTTTACCACAAGTAGCCATGATATATAACTTGGATATAAAGAAGAATGAACAGTCATTCGTTAACTTAAGTAGAGAGTACTATTGCTCATAGTGATTTCCACTTCATGGTATCATGCGTAATGTAGCTTTTTACACAACGCTAAAACGGATGTACGTTATGATGAGTTCCCTTCTTCTTAAAGAATGCACAACAAGGAAGTTAAGAGTGAAAAGTGTAATAGCCATAATTTAAAATAGATACATACAACGCCATTTCAACTATATTGGTGATACAAAAATAACAATTTCCGTTAATTTTGGAACAAACCGTATTTTGGAATTACAAGACTAGATTCCATTATTCAAGAAGTGTTTTAGAGCATACACATTACAGTAGATTAATCAAAATGCCGATTTGACAAACAGAATTGCGCAAATAAAAACAACCAAAAGCAAAATAACTATAAAAAGAACCAAGCAACATTTCAGTTTTCGAATTTTCTTCATCCTCACAATCGACTGTTTCAATTCGTGTTGAGTTTTTTCAGTTCGATCTGCAGTAGTATCAATCTTAATATTGACGAATTATTCATATTTAATGTACATTCACTTGGATGGAATCGATCATTTCCCCCTGATCATCTACTAAGAGTGCTAGATCGAAGAAGAGCTGCTGTAATTCCTTCATACTGCTTTGTATCATTTGCATTTCCTTTGCATTAAAATTATTTCTTTTTCAGCTCACCTACTCGGTATTGCATTTGGCTTTCCACACATGCCTCGATCAGTTGATGTGGAACTGTACTCGTTGCTTGCTAACATAACATGTCACACAGAAAAGATATATACCAGCTGCTGGTTCTCATTTTCTGTGGAAGACTCTGATATGAAAGAAGATAGGGAGTATTGTGATTCCAAAATTGAAGCATATCGTTGCTGCAGCTTCTGGTACTTTGTGATGTGCTCGATGAATGTATGAGCAATCGATGAGTACGACTGTGAATATAAACTACACATAATAATGGGTAAAAAGGCAATACTTGTAAACACTTGCTGTAGCAACATCACGAGTTAACTTGTTGTAGTGAAGCTTGAGTGTTTGTAACGAAAACTGGAGTATAGTAGAGTAATAAAACAAAAAGTTACTCGTCCGTTCGCAGCAATTGTGTTAGTTTGGTGAATCATATGCGATATCTGCTTTTGCAACGCGATCTTCTCATCCGGATTTGTAGCCGATTCATACTGCTGTAGTATGATTTCCAGTTTCTTGTTGTGTTCTCCAATTTTGTCAACAGTTTTGCGTATTTCATTAATCTTGGAGATATCGTTCGCTATTGGAACATCTTGCAGTTCGCGAATTTCTGTCGAGCTTGAACTCGAGCTAGATTCAGAAGCTGGAACCAGAGCTTCCATTAGACGATCTACATCCGTGTCGTCATTTTCTTCCAAACTCACTTTTCTCACTTGGTCAAATGGATTCATTGAGAGGCTCAATAGTAGAGTTTCTAACAAACAAGTGATATATCAAACATTAGTAGTCCCGATCACGAATCACCACACATAAGTGATCACCTGGTTGGAAACGGCAGCTTTCCAGTGTTAAACGATCATCCATACTAGGTTTGGCTGCGCAAACCTTTCCTAAACGACGAAACTGGAACTGTCCATCACGATTATAGAAACTGCACGTCAATAATGTCTTAATCAGAAACTACCATGAGCTAAACTCAAGAGTCGATGTTCTTCTTCGGGAATCTTCGTTTACTTGTTTTAGCAGCGAGCAAAGCTCTTTCAATGTGGCATCTTTCCTGAATAATCATAAAGAACACGAATTGATTACCATGTGTGTATATTAATCTCGCAATCACGAGGTACGACTCCGCGAGAAGAAAACTCAGACTCTCTATCTCATCAGCTCATAAAACAGACAAAAATCTACCTGAACACTTCATTTTTACGAATGAAGACACGAATCAGAAATGGACACACCTAGTCTTTATTCGAGCATTCTCAGTGAGTACCTTCTCTCGATCAACTCTTTCTCGCTTCTGCATTACTTTTCTTTTAAATCTGTGAGTATTTATCAAAAGAGTGAAATCCAAAATAATCGCTTGTGCAAAAAACAAGCAAAATCTCAAAAACTATCATCTAAACAAATAGAATCATCATCTTCTTCAACTTCGGGTTCGCGGTTGAATATCCCAAGCTCAATAAATTCCCGATTTAAAGGCTCACTTCCTTTACAGAAGCTGAGCATGAGTTGATGCATGAGCTGCGCATCTTTGACCGTTGAAACTACCAAATTACTCCTTTGAAAATGCACTACGGTCCAGTTGGAGCTCCTTCAAAGAGGAACAACGATCTTGCTTGAATTGCTGAATAAGGAATCGTACTCCTTCTGCAGAAAAAGGATTATCTAAACTGAATGCCGCTCTGCAATACGACATGACATTCCTAAAGTGTGAAGTGATTTGCACTGATCATCGAGCAAAGGAAAGAGTGCTTTTAATGTGACATCGTGGAGTTTATTCTCTGTGTGTAAGTCCGTCACTCGAATGAATGAGTGATTGAATATACCTCGTAAATACAAGACTTCTAGATTCGAGAGACTGTGTGATTCAAAGAGAGGAAGAAGAGAATTCAGCGACGCATCGCTCAGTTCCAAGTCTGCGTGTAACGATGCGTCTGGGAGTACCATCAAGACAAAGCTGCTTCACTGTGGAAAAAACGGACGAAAAAGGGCGTAAATCGCCTAAAGCGCCGTTGAGGTGATTCGCTATTTGAGAGAGAGAGAGGATCATAGGAAACAGTCGATTTCCATAAAATGCAACTGGATCGATGCAGAGAGGAGTGTTTCAAGTACGGAAGAAAAGGTCTGGGGAGTCAGACCGGTTTCTAGTTCTAAAGAACGCAAAGCACGAGGACGGGTTAGATTTAGGTCACGGAGCAACGAAAATGCAGGTGATTTCAAAGTAGTGAGCAGATCGCTCCACAGATCGGCATTCATAGCGATTCCTACACTCATAATGCACATAAAAGCAATGCCATAAAGCGCCAGACCGTTGATTGAAACAGAATTGCTCTTCCTACAAGCATCTAAGAACAGATGATAGTTATCGTGAGAAATATCTCTATCCACTATGTATTCAAAAGGAAAAACAAAAAACTCTGAACATTGTAAATCACTTTGCTACTTTGACTTAATAATTCAGTAGCATGCTGTATGTTGCTATCTACATCAAATAAATTGCATTCACTCACTTTCAACCACCAGAGGCAATACAGGAATTTCTAACTTTCCTTGCTTAGCGGATGCAAAGCGGCGTAGCTGCACTCTCGGGAACTTTACTAGCACGGTTTTCCACATTGTACAGGAAATGAACCAAAATTTGGATTTCCAATACTATGATGTTTTTTTTCGGAATAGGTTTCATATTCTCTGTATTTTGATGAACTCGATTGAATCGAAAATCGTGGTTATCGGTCCCCCGGGTAATTTAATGCAGAGAGCATTAGTTTTTAGATGTGGGTAAGACCTGCCTGTCTATCCGTTATATTCGTGGAAAATTCTTTGAGCACTCCTCTGCGACGATTGGAGCTTCCTTTTTGATGAAAACACTGACGTGTGGTAATGTCGTCAATACGATGAAGATTTGGGATACTGCAGGTATAAATGGGTCTTCATACGATAATGTTCAGGTCAGGATGCATTTCTGCCAATGACTTCGGTGTACTACAAAGATGTAGATGGAGGTGGGCACGCATGATTGTTTTGCTATATTTAGCTATCCTTGTATTTGATGCATCGAAACCCGATACAATGGACTCCTTGGATAATTGGCTTTGTGATCTTCAGCAGAATAACGTCGGTCGGCAATGTACAATATCGGTTACTGTGTGTTAGTGCTTAGTTTCTCTATTTTTGGTGTGTAACAAGATCGACTTGAATCGTGGAATTGATCGAGAGCACGTTCAGCAGTATGCGGATAAGATCGGAGCGCCAGTTTTCTACACCTCTGCAAAGGATGGAACTGGAGTCAATGATTTGTTTACTGAGATGTCGAACAGCATTATCAAGCGACATAATGAAACAGCGAATTTTGCTGTTCAGAACTACGGCGTCTCTATCAATGATAGTATCAAGGTGCCTCTCACTGAGAATCCTCCGGAAGATAAGAAAAAGTGTTGTTGTTAGTTTTGGTTTTGTAAGTATGTATGTATGTTTGTTTAATTGTAACAAGTACTGTGTTATTTTGATTTTTTTTGGAGTGCTTAGGTTTTACTCTTCTATTATGAAGAGTGTTTGTTCTCTGTATACACATCCACCCTAATACTATACAATATGATTCTTTATAGGATGCACAAATTCGAGGATAGTTCACATGCTACATATCTTAGATCCGTGTTTTTCGACATGTCTTGACATGACACTATTCTTTTATAGATTATAGGCAAGCGATCAATCACTTAAGATGAATGCATTCATGTGAGAGTGATTATTTCTGGTTTTCTTGATTGTGTCTTTTATGGTACACTTCTCAGCAATCTTTTCTAAATCAAAAGATTTTGAGTGTTTCAACATATTGCAGAGCTCCAAATCAATATCTATCGTAATGGTTGTGAATTGTCTCTTTGACGAAAAGAAGCATGGCATTGTCATGGCAGTACACATTATATCACCATATTACATCAAATAGGATTAAACGAACCTAACGTTGCGATCACTTTTTTTCAACAACTGCATTCTATTTGTAAGGATCCATGAAAGCGCTCTAATTTTCTGAGATATCACGATAAACTGTAAACTTGTCAAAAAAGTGTGTGTTGTACATAGGCTCGTTGTAATATATATTTGCTGCTCTATCAGAAACCGCCATTAGATCGTTTGTTTTCCATCCTAACAATGATAATTAATGGACTTTTGACTTTACAATATACGTCGACAGCGTGATTCTTGGTCACTGCTTAGCCCATCTGCAATATTTCCCACAACAAAATCACATAATCCTTCATAGCATGACGTATTATGTCCCCGAATTAGGAATCATTTTCTTAATTGCTATATTATGCACCCTAAAAATATGGTATTTTGTCCAAGAAATTGGGTCTCATTCTCTCATTAATAGTGTTTCTACGGTTACCACTTGGTATCTTGAAAGAAGAATCATTATTTCTTTATATCTACACATTTGAGTAATGCCTTTCGTTCCTGCATCTGAACTTAATTGCGCTGTCCCCACTGCTCTGCAGTACGTTGTGAGAAACACTCGGTACTTGGTTGGATCTGCCCCTGATTTGTAGTGACTGCACCGTCGAAGAACGTAGTGAGGTTTTGGAGAAGACTGAGTACAACATGTTCTCTTTCCCCTCTCCCCTTATCACTGTCGACTATCTTTCTGACTCTGGTTCTTCCTCGATGACCGATATTCAGTGGTGTGCTCTGATGCGTGGAGATGAAGCTTACGGTCGTAATCATGGATATTACTGCCTTCTGGATGCTGCGCGTGATCTGTTCGAGCGTGGTGATGAGCAGAGAAGACTTGTGTACAAGGTGCTGACCGACGAGGCCACCAACGAGGAGCTGATCAAGGAGCTCCTGGAGCCTTGCGAGGGAGGCTTTGTGAACGGAGGAGTGTTCCAGCTGGAGCGCCCCAACTTCTTCATCTGCCCGCAGGGTCGTTGCGCTGAGAACCTTCTGTACCAGTCGGTGCGCAAGGTGCTGATGGAGCGCACTGGCGACAAGGTGAAGTACACGATCCCCAGCAACGGATTCTTCGACACCACCGAGGGAAACGCTCGTAACAACCTGTTCCAGCCGGTGAATCTGTTCTCGAAGAACCTGTACGACCCGTTCCCCGTGGAGAAGATGTGGACGGAGAACCCCTTCAAGGGCAACATGGACCTGGAGGGTCTGGAGGCCGTGATCCAGGAGAAGGGCGTGGAGACGATTCCCTTCGTGCTGCTGACGATCACCAACAACACGGGAGCCGGTCAGCCCGTGTCGCTGAAGAACATCAAGGAGGTGAGCGACATCTGCAAGAAGTACAACCTGCCGCTGGTGTTCGATGCCTGCCGATGCGTGGAGAACGCGCGTTTCATTCAGGAGTTCGAGGAGCCGTACAAGACCTGGTCGATTCCTCGCATTCTGAAGGAGTGCTTCCAGTACTGCGACTGCTTCACCATGTCCCTGAAGAAGGACGGTCTGGTGAACATCGGCGGTCTGCTCGCCTTCCGTGATCGCGGCGTGTTCTCGCAGAAGTTCTCGACCGACAAGGTCCAGATCGGAACGCGCATCAAGGAGCAGCAGATTCTTCAGTACGGAAACGACTCGTACGGAGGACTCAGCGGCCGTGACGTGATGTGCTGCGCTGTGGGTCTCTTCGAGGTCCAGAAGCACACCTACCTGAAGCGCCGCATCGATCAGGTGCGCCGCCTGGCCGAGGAGTTCGCCAAGGAAGGCCTGCCCGTGGTGCTGCCCGCTGGAGGCCACGCCGTGTACCTGAACATGGACGAGTTCTTCAAGGGAATCCCCTACATGACTCCTCTCGCCTTCCCCGGAGTGGGCTTCTGCATCGAGCTGCTGCGCAACTACGGAATCCGCGCTTGCGAGCTGGGTCCGTTCGCCTTCGAGTACGATCAGAAGACTCCCGAGGAGCAGAAGGGAGTGCTGAACTTGGTGCGATTCGCCGTGCCTCGCAACCAGCTGAACGATTCGCACATCAACTACACTGCCAAGGCCTGCAAGGCCGTGTATGATGCTCGCAAGGAGATTCACCCCGTGGCGGTGGTCCGTGGAGCCGAGCTGCGCCTGCGCCACTTCCAGTCCGGAATTGCGCCTCTGCCCATTCCCGAGGAGAAGTAAAGTAAATCAAGGAAATGAGCAAGAAACATAATAGCTTGTAATTGGTTATTGGTTGACTTGTTTGTGTGCAACAAATATGAAATAATAATAATACAATCTACAAACTACCGAACTGTTCATTGCGATGCATTGACTGCCACTTCCGGAGTTGGAGTTGGAGTTGGATCCGATTTCGTATCCGATTCTGATTCCGATTTCGAAGTCTTCGCCTCTCCTTCGTCCAGCGAGAAGAACAACTCCTTCTGCTGGCTCAGATACCATCGATAGTACCAATCCGTGAAGAGATCGCCCCACCACAACCGCAGCTGCAAGAACCACTTGTACAGAATCCAGCGGACCATCCCGAAATACGACGTGCGGTTCTCCGTGTCCACGTACATGCTTCGGATCGCGGCATCCGTCATCCCCATCAGCCGCTCGTTCTCGGAAATGCCCAGCTGGCGGAGCAATCCCCGCATCTACTCCTCACTCCTCTCCCCCATCCCGACCATAATCTGCACGCGCATCACCGAGAAAAGCTCCAACGGGAGGCTCTTCACGAACTCCTGCATCCGCTGCATCCGCTCCTCCATTTTCTTCTTATCCGCGTGCTGCATTCGCTCGATCATCTTCATCCGGACCTTCTGGATCTCTTCTTCGGTCAGTTCCTCGCCCAGTTTATTCCGCATTCGCGTCGTTCGCCCCGTGAAGATCATCGGAAGCAGCTCCGCCTCTCTCTCGACGCCCCACACCTTGCTCGCCTCCACAATCGCCTCCTTATCCTGGTTGATCATCGCAAACCACAGTTTTCGGAAGTTCTCATTGAACCCTTCGCCAAAATACATGTACATCCCGTGGTCCAGCAGCACCAGCTGCGGCTTCTCCGTCCCCGGGATGCGTCGCACCATCAGATTTCCGGAGTGCGGATCCATGTGCAGCTTATGAAACCGGAAGATCATGTCGCTGAACGCCTGCACGCAGATCCGTCCGATCTCCGTCTTGTCGAAGCCTTCGCGCTCCAGCGCCGCCACGTCGCTGATTTTGGTGCCGTGGATGTACTCCATCACCACGATCCGCTTCGTGCACAGCTCCAAATACGGCTTCGGCACGTACACCGAGGGCGTTTCCGCGAAGAACGCGCGGCAGTCGCGAAGATTCTCCGCCTCGCTGAGGAAGTTGAACTCGCGCTCGACCGTCGCGCGGATTTTCGGAACGATCCACTGCGATGAGGAAAGAAAATTAAACGCGTACGGAGTATTGGAAGCGGGGAAACAGGCGCTCGCAGATGCGCGTCGCCAGCTCGATGTTTCGGAGATCCGTCTGCGTATTCTTGGCGACGGTGGGGTACTGGATCTTGATGGCGACTTCCTCGCCCGTGACTAAATGACCATGATGAACTTGGGCGAGGGAGGCGCAGCCGACGGGATTCTCGTCCACGTCGCGGAAAATGGATTGGGAATTAACTCCGAGGTCCTCTTTCAGAGTACGCTCAAACACAGAAAAGGAGGTGGGGGTTAATCGATCCTAGAGATTAGGAGAGTGCACTGCTGCGACTTGGCATTGCTTCAGCACCTCTACATATTCGGGAGGAACACCCTTATCAAAAGTTGAAATGATTTGACCAAATTTGGCAAAGTACCCTCCTAGATGGCTACAGGTCACAGCCGATCCAAATCCATACTCGCACATTCGGAAAAGGTGTTCAGCACTCCGTTGATTCACAATGTGTTCCATTTCTTGTTCTTCGGGTGTGCCATCCTCTAGATTGCGAAAAGACCACCAGTAATCGAATATAATCGAACCCACAGTCCTTGCAAAGTAGGTGGTGCGGTGTAAACGGATGCCAAAGTCTTGCACTTTTACACTAGAGATCAAAAACTGCGTAATTAGCAAAAACCGATTTTCTTCTTTCACCAATGGCAGCGCAGACGCAGCAGCGCCAAGAGTGAGAACCGAGAGAACTTTGTGACGAGAAATAACAGATCGGAACATAAAATGACAAGAAGGAGAAATCCGTACAGAAAAGAGGAGTGGAAATGGTGCGCACCACTTCCACTCCTCTTTTTGAATATCTTTTGAAGAATCCATTCACCCCACGGACCACCCTTCCCCATAAGGCATAGGAAGTCCATTTGCAAACCTATATTCAACAAACAAGTTCGAATGAACTTTTAGGGACACACTTATTATAGAACAATTTGGAAAATTATAAACATTCCTGAGGGAATAGTAAATCAATTAGCTAAAAGATGTTTTGCTGCCGTAATTGCAGCGGCTCTGCAATTCTCCGAGCAAAAAGGAGTATCTCCAAACCTGCCAATCATCAAATTTTTGAACCGCTTACATGAATATTTCCTTGTCAAGAGTGATCTTCTTGTTGCAGAGACCGCAATGAGGCCATGAGTTGTTTGCTCTATAGAGAATAATAAATCTGTGACCATAGCATACCTGGGAACACACGAAAAAATGAGGTCGCTTCCTGCTCGCTTTATCCCTAAGGAACGAATTGATCCAAAGGTCCTCGATAGGACACTCGATAGAGCTTCTTTAAACGGTCGTATTTTACCTTTTCAGCTGCGTTTAACGCAAAAATATGGCAATTTTTACCACCCCCACCGGCCAATCAGATGCGACCAACATCTTTTCGAGCTATTTCACAACAAACAAAGCGATCCCTTAAATGTAATACGACAGGTCGTCTGACTTTCTCGATCCGCTGTCTCCGTACTTTTCGTTCCACTCCCGAATGGCTCGAATCACCGTGTTGCTTTCCTCGAAGCTAAACGTGATCTACGCTCGACTCCTCTCCCTGTCCCCACTTCCTTCGACGCCTTCTCGAAGTCCTTCATCTGCAGCGGCCGCACGGTCACCTCCTTCTTCTCCTCGACCTCCATGGCGTCGCTGTCGTCGTCCTCCAGCGAAAGCAGGCCCATGCTATCCATCTTCGGCTTCTGGTTCACCGCAGGGTCCTTTTCCTCGCTGGCCACGATCTCGCGAATCGGCATGTACGCGGCGGTCTGGCAGAGATTATACAAGTCGCTTCCGGAGAATCCCTTGGTCATGGAGTCGCTCGCGATGGCCTTCAAGTCCACGTCGTCGCTGAGCTTCTCCTTGCGCAGGATTACCTTCAGAATCTTCTCTCTCTGCTCCGCATCCGGCAAATCCACCAGCAATTTCCGCGAGAAGCGCCGCAGCACCGCGTCGTCCAGGTCGAACGGCCGATTCGTGCAGCCAATCACCACCACGCGGAGGTTCTCGTCGGTCATGAGCCCGTCCCAGCTGGCCATGAACTCGTTCTTGACCTTCCGCGTGTACTCCTCGCTGCTGTCGGACGACTGCCGCGAGCTCAGCAGCGAGTCGATCTCGTCGATGAAGATCACGCAGGGCGACAGCCGCGCCGCCAGCGTGAAGATGGCACGCGTGTTCTGCTCGGAATCGCCCACGTATTTGTTGAAGATCGTGGAGGTGGCGATGCTGAGGAAGTTGGCGCCGCTCTCGCGCGCCAGCGCCTTCGCCAGCATCGTCTTGCCGGTGCCCGGCGGTCCGAAGAGCAGCAATCCCTTGCAGCTCTTGAGGAGAGACGACTGCGCGAAGATCTCGGGGCGACGAAGCGGGAGAATGATCGCTTCCTAGAGGATGAGCAAGAGAAAGAGAGAAAGGAAATACGCGGAGTTTGGCTTTGACGTTCTCGAGGGATCCCACGTCGTCGAAGCCCACCGTGATGTTGTTCGGGGAGATGAACGAGCCGTTGTGGATCAGTCGGCGCTCGCTCTCGTTCTTGCACCGGATCTACACGCGTCACCGTCGAATTCGAATCGAACCTCCTGCGAAGTGTCGGGCTGCGCCTCTTTCTGCGTGTTGTACGCGACTTTGAGCGCCAACTCGATGCATTTGCGACTCACCACGCCGTACAGCGTGTCGCCCGCGTTCTCACTCACGTACACGGGCTTGCCGGTGCGCGTGATCGTGTCCTTGCTCTTGTTGTACACGTCGTAGATATCCTGCTCCTTCAGATAGGTCATTCCCGCGGAGACTTGCAGCGAGTACGCCATGCGGATGATCGGCAGCCAGTATTTGATGCGTTTCAGATCGAGGTAGCGCACGCTCCGCGTCTCGGGGCAGTACAAGTGATGTGCGCGCAAGAAGAACTCGAGCTCCTTGATGTGCTTGTTGCGCATGGCGAGCTTCTCGTCCTCCTCCACGCGCTTCTCGTACGAGTATTTGAACTTGGTGTCCTGCGGCACCGGCACGTCGATCACCATAATGTCGCTCGGCACCGTGATTTTTCCGCCCGGGTAGGGCAGCACGAAGCTCTTCTCCATCACGTTGTCGAAGTACTGCTCGATGTGCGATCGGTTGTCGGTGCGCGGGTGGAACGTGCCGCCCATGATCACGTTCATGTTCAGCCCGCCGATCATCATCATGTCGTTGTGCACCGGCTGCTGGCGCGCGCGCGACTTCTCCGTGAGGATGACGAAGATCGGGAAGTGGAACACCTTCTCGTGGATGTTCAGCAGCTGCAGGATGTTCGCGTTGCGACGGCGAATGATCGCAGGCGCGTCCTCGAAGACGATGAACAGCGGATTGCTGCGGATTAAAAGGAAAGGGAGCAAGAGGCTACGGAGCGTTCTCGGAAGATCCTGCGTCCGATTTGGCGTCCGATTTGGCGTCCGATTTGGCGTCCGATTTGGCGTCCGATTTGGCGTCCGATTTGGCGTCCGATTTGGCGTCCGATTTGGCGTCCGATTTGGCGTCCGATTTGGCGTCCGATTTGGCGTCCGACTTGTTCGATCGCTTCTCGTATTTCTCGTTTCGCTCGTTGAGAACCTTGGGGTCAGTCCAGCGCCCTGCTTCCTACGTCGTTGACGCACTTCATCAGCAAGAATTTCTGGTCGTCCTCGTCGACCCACTTGTGGACTTGGCTTCGCTGACACGCGTGTAGGCTGCGCGCCAGCGACTGGTACTTCCCGCGCTTCTTCCCGTCCAGCTCCGACCCGCCGAGATGGAGCTTCTCGCCGAGATCGATGGAGTGGCGCGCGAGACGAAGCGAGTGCTGGCGATCCTCGCTCTCGTCCTTGTCCAGATACTTAATAATCAGCTAGGTGTGAGGCAGGGAGCTCGACGCTACGCGCTCCGTCCCGATCACTTTCACCACCACCGCGCGACGCTCCTTCTCCTTGTGCGCGTTGGGCTCGGGCAGCGACTTCAGCGAGAGCGAACGCGGGTAATGCACGGTCACCGGGCGGTACGCGCGCTTGCTCTTCATGAACAAAAATCCCTCGTTGGAAGGCGGCGTCACAACCACGATATCGCCCTCAATAATGTCGTCCTCGTCCTTCAAATCGCCCTTCTCCGTGCTGCTCGCGTCGTCCGCCACGCGGTCCGCGGCGTGGTCGAAGCTCTCGTCCTCCATGGATTCCTCCATGCCCTCCTCTTCGAAGCCGTTCTCGTCCTCCTCCGGATTCAAATAGCGAATGTCGTCGTAGAGAGAGAACAGCGAGTCGTCGTTCATGATCATATCGAAGGAATTGTCGTAGCGGTCCTTCACCGGCGGCTGCTTCTTCGGAACCAGCTGCGCGGCCGGCTTGATGTGGATGGTGCTGGGGAACAGTCCGAAGAGATACTTGCGGTAGCAGAGCGGCGTTCCCTCGATGAGCAGGTTCTTATCGAAGTTGAACAACTAGAAGGAGTGAACGAAAGCGAAAAGAGGCGAACCATCACGTCGGCTTTGTGGACCTTGGCGAGGGAGAGAACGATGTTGGTCATGTACTGACGGCCGTTCTCGCAGTCCATGCGAACGAACTGCGGGATGTAGTTGAAGGTAGTGCCTCCGTTTTTGTGCTGCTCGCGATATTTGGGGTTGTCGATGTACGATTTGAAAAGCAAACTGCAATACTTCTGAAACGACTCCGTGATGTAATAGCCACAATTCGCAAACGTCGTCTACCCATTACTCCCCTCTCTCTCTCTGCACACACCTGGTTCTTCTCGTACGTGATCATATCGTTCTCCAGCGTTTCTTTGAACAATTTGCGATAATTCGTGTTCTGGTTCTTCGAGTTCTGCGTCAAAATCCTATCTCTTCACTCCCCATCGCATCGCCCACGCTCGAATGTCGTCCATATCGATTCCTTCCATCATGTCTCGGCAATACGTATCGATAATAATCTGCCCATCACATCCATTCCTCATCCTCACATCATACACATCATGCGCTGCAGGCATCAACTTATTCTTGCTTCGATACAGCACATACGTCTCGTTGTCGTACTGCGCCGTCTCCGGCTTCCCATCCCCCGCCGCCAGCTTCCTCCGCATCAGCAAATGCTGGTGCGTATTCCGCCGCGAATTCGGCGAGAACACGATCATATTCTTCGCGAACCCGCCCTTCCCGGGCAGCGCCAACCGCTTCTTCCTCTTCTCGTCCAGCACCGTCTTCAGCTTCATCTTGTCCTTCTTCTCCACCTCCATCAGCGCCCCGTCCCCATCATCGAACGGGTTCGCTGCACCCGTTCCCGCCGCTCGGCGCGGCCCCAGCTCGTCCGGCGCCGCCCACTCGCTCACCTTCGAGTTCAGCTCCTGCACATGGTCCAAAATCTCCTTCTGGATCTTCGCGATCCCGTTCGTCTCCTTCAGCTCCTTCGTCTCCGGCTCCGACACTTCCGGCGTGATCTCGTCCAGCGGCTCGGGCACCGCGGGGATCTCCGGCGCGCTGCGCACCGCGGAGAGCGCCGCAGGGAGCAGTCCGGGCCCGATAATGAACGCACTGGAGTCCATGTCGTCGTCCTCCTCGTCGTCCATCATCGACTCGGTGTTGATCTCGTCCTCCCCGCGGTGAAGCGCGGCCTCGGAGCTCTGGATGGTGTCGAAGTCCATGGGGGACTTGAGCAGCTGCACCTCGCCGCGCAGCTTGTTGTCCTCGTCGATCATGTTGCGTCGGCAGTAGCGAATGTACGCGTCCGCGCCCACCGGGATCTCGTCGATCTCGTGCACGTTGTAGAGGTTGTAGAAGGTGTAGCGACTGCCGTCGCTGAAGGTGAGCGTGTCGCCGTTCATGAGCGTGAGCCAGACGTACTCCAGCCGGATGGAGTCGTTCACGAGGACTTGCGAGGAGGAGTAGCGCCGCGCGGCGATCTCCGCCTGGTCGAACTCGATGTTCACCGTGATTTTGATGCCGTCGATGCTCACGCGCTGGTCCGCGATCTAGAGATGACGTGGAGAGGGGACGGGCTACGACGTAGTCCGCGTTGCGCCGCCGCGCGATGCTGAAGATACGCTTGTTGACGTAGATGATGTCACGTGATTTGTTGTCCGGAATCAGCACGGCGAAAAGCGTTGGGTACTTGCTAGGGCGTTAAAATGCGGAGTGGGGAGTACTGGTAGTACGGGTACACTTCATCTAGGGGTGAGAGCCGACATGAAAACATACCATCATCCAAGACTTCTTCCTCCGTCTTTTTTAGGCCAGAGAGCGAGGACGCGTCCTCTCCTTTCAGAACGGAGGGAGTGTCGCTCTCTTTGTCGACGCTGCCGACGGTTTTGACCTCAGTTTCGAGTTTTAGTTCGGATTCCTTTTGTTTCCCGCTCTCGGACAGATTTCCGTCCTCTTCGCTCTTCGTCTGCTTTCCCTACACGTGATCCAAGGCTCGATAACCTACTTTCTTTCCTTTCGCCTTCTTTTCGTTCCGCTTGGCTATCGTCCGCGCGGCAACACCTTCGGAGTGCTTTACCATTGCTACTTTCTTTTCTTTCTATACAAAGGTTAATTTAGATACAAGTGCGAGCAGGACGTACCTTTTCGGTTGTTTCGTTAAGAGCGCTCTTTGCCTTCCTAAACATTCACCTCCCTTCATGCAAAACCTACTTATTTGGCTTGATGGGTAAATCTTTGTCCTTTCCATGATCAGCCTACACCATTAGTCCAGTCCGCCCCCAAAACATCTTACCACGGGCTTCTTTTCAATAGGCTGCTGCTCTTTATCAGTTGCCGTTTTACGGTGATTCTTCTTTGGAGCAGTATTATCCTTGCTGTTTTCCTAAAAATTAGTCCCTTTCTCCAGAAAGAAGATACTGTCATAATCTTTTTTTATTCTAACGCAGAATTCCTAATAAAATTCACTCTCCACACTGTTGGACACAGTACACCACGATCGTTGCCAACAAAAGTGCAACTTTTGAAACTGTGCTGATGGAAGAACCTCTCCTTCATTCCGTTTTCCCTCGATTCGAATTTCCAACAAACAGGGAAACAACAATAATCACAGCAATAAACAGACCTATTAAACTTTCATGGTTTTCTTGGCTGGAGACGCACTACCACCCTTCTTCAACACCGCTGGCTTGTTCTTGATTCCTCCCACAGCCTTGGCACGTCTCGAAGACCGGATCACAAAGAAAAGAGCAACGACGAGCACGATGAACAACATCACGATCAGCATCACGATCATCGAGGTCGAGAAGCACATTCCGGTGATCTTCTGCCACTCTCCGTCCTTCTCTCCCAGCAGACACGCGCACTTCTGCGTTCCCACGAAGCTTCCCTGCAGCGAGCAGTCGTAGGTCGCCACGTTGCCCACCTGCGTCGTCGGGAAGAATCCCGTGCCGATGCACACGCCCTTCCGCACCTGGATGCTCAGCACGAACATGGTCGCCGCGCGCTCGTTCTTGCCGTAGATCGTGTACGCCGTCATCGTCTGCTCCTCGATCGGCACGCCGTGGATCTCGCCGGTCTTCGGGTCCAGCTCCAGACCCAGAGGCAGGTACACGTGCTCGTCCAGGAAGAACGACTGGATGATGTTCTTGTACGTGGGCACTCCGGTGCTCACCTCCGTGTCCATCACGAACGTGTACGACGCCGTCGGGTACAGCAGATCCGTGGGGATCTTGTAGCGGCACTGGTCGGTCTTGGGGGGACCCAGCTTGCCGTTCGCGCACTCGCGGTAGGTGTAGCCGATGAAGCCGTCCGGGCAAACCGACGGCGAGATGCTGCCCTCCGCCACGGGGGGATAGTCGCCCTCGCCCTCGCAGTAGTTGCCCGACGCCTTGCAGTAGAGGAACAAAAACTCGTAGATCCGCGGCGTGGAGCTCGCCGTGTCGTCGATTCGGAGCTGGTAGTTGCGGTGGCCCAGCATCGACCCCACGCTCGAGAACTCCTTGCGCACGCGCTGCGTCAGCGACTCCGCGTTGGTCTGGTGCGCGAGGTTCCAGTCGTCCTCGTCCAGCTCGCGCGTGTACAGCGACCAGCCGAACGAAGAGAACGACGTGCCCGGCTGGAACGCGTAGCCGTTGAACCGCACCGGATCCTGGTTCTCGAACTGCCACTGCAGGACGAACGACTTGCTGTTGGTGAAGCTCGCGTAGGTCGTCACATCCATGTCGAACAGCGACTCCAGCTTGCCCGTGGACAGCGAGGTCACGTTCGCGTACTCGAACGTGTTGACGATCGGAGAGCACTCCTGCGCACCGAACACGCCCGTCGCGCCGAACGCCACCGGGTCGCTCAGCTTCGCTCCCGGAGCGCGGTGGATCTCAAACCCGATCACGTTGGTCTCGCTCACGGCGCCCACCGTGGACAGCACGATGTGGAACTTCGAGACCTTGTCCGCGCTGCGCGGAGCCAGCGCCTCGGTCTCCAGGTTGAACGCGTCGGGCATGTTGAATCGCACCATGCGACGGCCATTGAAGTAGCCCACCAAACCGCCCGTGAAGCGGATGCGCACGTTCAGCACAGACACCTCGGACAGGTGCGGGATCTCGAAGGCGCGGCGCACGTAGAACGTCGCGCTCTCGCTTTTGGTGATCTCGGCGGAGATCAGCGACTTCCAGGTGGAGGTGACCTCGTAGGTCGTGTCCAGCCAGTTGGAAGGCACGCTGTCCTTCACGTTCCACACGCTCCAGGCGTCGAACTCCATCTGGAAGGGCAGGAACGAATAGAACACGGTGGTCTGCTTGGCCTTCGTGGAGCTCGTGGGCATCTGGTTCAGGTCGAAGACCAGCTCGCCGATGTCCACGGTCAGCATGTACCCGGCCGGCGTGCTCCAGCCCGTCGTCGAGTCGTCCATCGTCTGCAGCGTGTAAATGCCGTGCGGCGCGCACGAGTCCACGTAGAACAGGCTCGAGGACGCGGGGAGCCCGAAGAGCTCTCGATAAATGTTTCCTTCCACGCCGCGGCCCTCGAAGATCTGATAGCCGATCGTGCTGGGACTGGAGTCCGTTCGGATCTTCACGGTGATCAGCGACTTGCCTCCGTAGCAGCGATCCACGCAGATCGACGTCACCGCGGTCGCTTCCGGTCCGTTGTAGCGATACGCGGTGATGGTGTAGTCCTGCTGGCTCGTGATCTCGCGCGGCGTGCCCATGATCACACCCGAAGGCGGGTCGATCTTCATGCCCGAGGGGAGCGCAGGCTCCACGCGGAAGTTGTAGTACAGCTCGCTGGACGGGAACTCCTCCGCCATCTCGATGTCCTTGTACACAGAAATCTCCGAATAGCTCAGCTCCGGCACCTCGAGGTCGGTCTGCTCCGTGTAGATTCCGGCGTTGGCGAGCTTCCACGAACAGTCCTCGCCGTCGTTCTTGAAATTCACGAACTTGTATTGGTTGTAGGGCTTGTTGTTCCGCAGATAGGCCTTCTTCGTCTGGCCCACTTCCCAGTACTGCCAGCCGGTCTGCACGTCGAGCTGCGTCCACTCCGCGTCGCCGTCGTTCCGCGCGAACAGCTGGAAGCTGTTCACATGGCGGTTCGACTGGTTGTATTCCAGCGTCAGCGAGTAGCTGCCGATCCACTCGCGACGGTCGTCCTTGAACTTGATAACCGATTCGTTATCGACGCACGACGTGGAAGTACGGTACACCGTGTTCTTGTAGTTGTCGTTCCACAGATACGAGCAGGTGCCCGACATGCCGGAGCACGTGATCGTATAGTCAAACGAGCGGCTGCTCGTCGGGTCGTCCACCAAATACACCGTTGCATCGAAATCGGAGTTGGTTTGCTGCGCCGAGTTGGCCACCAGGGCGATGGCGATCGTGTTCTCACCCGCCACCAAATAGTGCTGCGCGCTCTCGCCGTCCAGCGCGTACGTCGTGACGGGCAGCGAGACTTTGTGGTAGATCGCAGAGCCGGAGTAGTAGCCGGAGGAGGTCGAGGCGTCCGAGAGATCGCCCGTGACGCGGTTCCGGAACACCTCGATTCCGTTCACATACACGACACAGCCATAGAGATAGCGAATGGCGATGGTGAACGCAGAGGCGTGCTGCAAGGAGCCCACATTGAAGGTCTTCTTGTACAGCTGGATGGCGTTGGAGGAGGCGGGGAACGAGCCGCGCGCGCCCTGGCTCCATCCGTCCACGTTGGAATTGTACCACTGGCTGGGCACGGATCCCATCTTGTAGTACCACTGCTGGAGACCCTTGACGAGATAGTGCGCGTCGAAGTAGTACACCGTGGGCAGATGCAGATGGCTGTCGTAGCGGCTTCGCAGAATCTGCTCGTACTCGTTGTACTGCACCACCTTGAAGAGCTCGATGTAGGACTCGCTGTACCAGTACACCGCCGATTCCACGTCCAGCGACAGCTTGTAGCGGCCATCCGGAAGACACAGGTACATATACTTCACTGTGTATGAGGTCTGTCCCGAGTTCGCGGGCTCGTCCAGCACCACTTCGCCCGCCTCGTTCGTGATCGTATAGCTCTCGCGCGAGGCGTTGGACTTGTACGTTCGCTTCAGCTGGATCATGTTCTGCTCGCACACTTTGGACTTGATCCGAATCGTCGCCGAGTAGCCGATTCCGCTCGTCGAGGTGATCGTGAACTCTGTCTCCTCAAACGCCACCTGCGGCTTTCCGGAAATCTGGCAGGTCTCGCTGTCCAGCGTCACACCCTCCGGGAGCGCGGGCGAGGCCGAGCACGACGAGAATCCCTGGCTGTTGAGCATGGGGGTCACGCTCTCGAACTGAGCGTACACCTCGAACGAGTCCGGCGTGTAGCGCATCTCCGTGGGCGTGGCCAGGTTGCACACCATCAGTCGCACCTCAGGGAGCGTGTATTGGCTCGAGCCCACAGCAGTCATCAGCAGCTTGTACGTGTTGTAGTTCTTGATCGTGAAAGGAGCCGTCTTGACGAACGTGGTCAGGCTGTCGTACGACTGGCCGTCCGCGCGCAGCAGAAGGTCCTCCTCCTCGCCGCGCACTCCGTACAAAATGAACGACGACGGGGCCGAGGAGTAATAGTTTCCAGCGAAGATCTCGAATCCGTTCACCTCCGCGAAGAGATTGGAGTAGGAGAACGTGATCGTCACGTTCTGGCCAGCGTCCGCAGAGAAAATCGTCTCGTCGTTGTAATCGTACATCGCCATGGGGTAGCCGCCGGTGGAGGCAGTCATCACTGGCACGATCGGGATTCCATGGCACTGGTGCTGGCTCACAGTCTGACCCATGGGAGCCAGCCACGCCTCAAACTCGAGGCTCGTCATCTCCACGCCCTCCGGAAGGTGGAGCTCCACAGCGAAGGCAGGACTGTTGGAGGTGCCCCAGTCGTACGCGTTTCGCATGAAGTAGTGCTCCGAGGCGCTGAGATAGCTCTCTGTAGCGTACGTGGTGGCGTTGATGGGTCCCTCGGGCATGTGGTCACGTGCAACTTCCGCGCCATTCACATATACGACAATTCCGTGTTGGTACAGAATCGAGAACATGTAGCCAGCAATGGGCATTCCCCACAGCTGAATTCGGAAGTACTGCGTTCCAGTGGAGGTGGGGATAATGGTTCCACCGATCGTGTTACCCCATCCCTCCGAGGAAACGGAGTTCGCATACCAGTTGTCGGGAGCGTCGTTCACACGGAACATCCAGTACGAATTTCGCTTGAGGTAATACCCGGCTTGGAATTGGACAGACTCCCAATATTGAGTGTGGAGATATCCCTTGAAGTAGGTGTTGCCGTAGGCACCACGAATCTCCACTGTCGAGCCAGGGTACCACCCATTGCAACCATTGCAGGACATATCAATATTGTATCGTCCATTGTCATAGTTCGTGAGGCAGTACTCCATCGTCTGTGTCTGGTAGTCGACAGCGTACTGTCCATACGCCAAAACGTTTCCATTGTAGTTGACATTGAAGGTTTCTTGGTACGCCATTGCCTTGCTGTTCTTAATAATTGTGACATAGATTGAGCTGGAATCACAATCCAGAGCAAAGGTTAAACCTGGACGATTACGCAAAGAGAGTGTACTTACTGAGAAACAAAAGAAGAATTGGTAATAACATACTTAGCTCCTCTCAAAAAAGTGAGGAAACTGATGGACTGAAACACAATCACATACCTATTTATTCTCGGCGTGACGACATACTTCAGCAATTGTGTTTTATCCTCACTTACTTCCTCTACTCTAAAAGTGGAAAGAATAGTCATGAGAAAACATATCAAAATTGGTTGTACCTGTTTTTCCATAATTTCGTTCATGTCCCTTCTGGCTCTGTGTAGGTACTTTAGTCTGCTCCCCTGAGATAGAGTGTGACACTCCCACACAATACAGATTGACATTCATCACTCGCGGTGAGACTACGAACCAAGCACCTTCATGCACATCCCCATTCTAATTTCTCGTAAGTCCTGCTCGTAGTTATCAGACAGAACACTATCGGTGGAATCTCAGTTTGAGAATTATACTTGAAATTAACAATAGGCAGATTCCGTCGTGCCATCCTTTATGGATTAGGCACGCAGAAGGTATTCTGTCCTAATTCGACTTGCTACTATATAAAGATGGTATGTATAAACGATTGCATAAAGTGAAATTTGATTTTATGCGTTGATGTTCTGTTTTTGCTCATTTTTGAGTAGTCTAGTGAGAATCGTTTTGCTTCCCTCTATGATGAAGAGGAGGAAGTCGCTCCTGTGGTGAAAGAAACCAAAGTCGAGAAGAAGCCCCGTGGCAACGAGAAGCGGTACGGAATAGGTGTATTTCGTGATTAGGTAGTGTGGCGAATCTCCGCCCTGGTAAGCGTGAGTTTGAGCGCCACAGTGGAACGGGTCGTGGGTAAGGATTAGTTGTGGTGGTTGATTCGTAGTCGCGAGATCCCCAAGAACGGTTCTGGCAACAGAAACTGGGGCAACCCCAAGGATGTGAACGAGCAATTGTACACAACACTCGTTGAAACCGCTTATCTGTAGGAGAGCTGAGACGGAGCCTCTGGAGACGAGCCCTGTGGAGGAAGTGGAGGAGAAGGAGACGGAGCCCAGACCTGAGGTGTTCACCCTGGAAGAGTACGAGGCGATGCGCAAGGCGAAGCTTGGCAATCTGCCTCCCAAGAAGGCTCCTCGCACTGTGGAGGAGCCCAAGACGGAGAAGATCGAGAAGATCGAGGAGGATCTGTTTGTGGTAGGACTGGAGCGAAGGCGATGAGGCACTAGGCGGAGGGAATCAAGAAGAAGGAGCGCAAGGTGAAGGCCGAGGAGAAGCCCACCGAGGTGATCCTGAACTTCCAGGCGGTGGAGGGAACCCCCCGCAACTTCGTGCCTCGCGAACGACGCCGCTTCGAGGAGCGCCGCGAGGGAAGCGGAGAGCAGAAGAGAGAGGGACGCAATGGAGAGCGCCGCGGAGAGCGCCGCGGAGAGCGTCGCGGACAGGGACGCAACCAGCCTCGCGGCTCCAAGCTGAACCTGAAGAGTGAAGCGCTCTTCCCCAAGTTGTAAATGGATGAGGCCTTTTTCACTTGACTCTTTGCTTTGGTTGGTTGGTTGATTGATTGATTGATTGATTGATGGGTTGTTTGTTGGAAAAGCAAGGCGAAAGGGAGTGAAAATCGTTGATGCAGAGAGATTCGTGCTAATGGTTCGGAGAATAAAACGTGGAATCGAGATTGATGCCATAGTACTGAGTGCTGGACTGACAAGCAACTATGACAAATGTTGATTGTATTCCAAAATGGTTTCGTTTCAGTACAATAAAACAATAGAGACTTGGACTATCTACAGCACAAAAATTATTCATGTTTCCAATCATTACGTTCACAAGTCGAATGCCATTCAAACCTGACTCTGTGAACGTCTTCATTGCATGTAATATCGTTCAGCCATACTTCTACACAGAAAATAATCAACATCAATGGTAATATTATATTCATTGCCTGTAACAAAACGGAAAAACGTTCTATGTTCTACTAGTATTCGTGTGATCTTATCATTCGACAGTGAATTCTTCGATTTTTCAATCGAGACATACCTAATATCAAATGTTCCATAGAATTTTTAATCATTTTCTCAACTTTTTCCAAAGATATCATATTTTTCTTATCATCAATGCAAACTACCAAGCTATTTACCCCTCTTAAGATCCGAGACGTCGAATTTCCGAACCGCATGGGTGTTCCGCCAATGTGCATGGTACTCTCTATTTTTTATTTTTGATACTCAGTATGGAAGCAAGGATGGATATGTGAGCGATGTGCTCATTGGTATCTATGCTGACTACGCCATGAGTGGTTTCGGAGGGATCATCCAGGAAGCCACTGCTGTCGTTCCAGAGGGACGCATTTGTGACCTGTAGCATATATTGCTTGAAGATAATCCAAAGGGATTTGGGAATCTGGAAGGATGACTTTATTCCCGGATTAAAGCGCATCGTTGACGTTGTCCACGTTTATGGAGCCAAGATCGGAATTCAAGTAAACAATCTACGATTCTTCCCACTCTAGCTCGCGCATGCCGGTCGTAAGGGATCGTGCTACTACCCCGGTGCTCCAAAGGGCCGCACGAGCATTCCTCTGGAGGATGGCGGCTGGGAAGTGGTGGGTCCCACTGCCGAGCCTTACAGCAGCGCCTACGGAACGCCCCACGCGCTCACCAAAGACGAGATCAAAGAGGTCGTCGACGCCTTCGCTGCGGGCGCTCGCCGCGCGGTCGAAGCAGGCTACGACTTCATTCAGCTGCACGGAGCGCACGGCTTCCTTCTGCACGAGTTCTTATCGCCTCTCAGCAACACGCGCACGGACGAATACGGAGGCTCCTACGAGAACCGCACGCGTCTTCTCAAGGAGGTCGTTACCGCCGTGCGAGCCGTGATTCCCGCGGGAATGCCCCTGTTTGTGCGGCTGTCGATGAGCGACTTCGTGGAAACGAGTTCCTGGGATTTGCCCGAGGTCGAGAAGCTCTCGGTGGAGCTCACAAAGGACTTCGGCGTCGACATGATCAACTTCTCTTCCGCGGGACTGTCGCCGTTGCAGAAACTCCCGCGGGAATGGGACTTCCAGCTGACGATGGCGGAGAAGGTGAAGAAAGACACGGGTGTGGTGTGCTCAGCGGTGGGAGGCGTGGCGGACACGGCGACGGCGACGCGTGTGGTGGATGAAATGGGAATTGAAGTCGTGGAAGTGGGGAAGGCTGCGATCCGACATGCATTCAGCCCGAGAGCTGTCGCGGTGGATTTGGGAGTAGGGAAGTGGAGAGAGAGGGTGAGGTGTAGCAACCGATTCCGCCGTATAGAGAGGAGATCCGATGGGCTTCGAGAATTCCTCAACATGTGAAATATTGGAGTGTTTGTTCCAAACCTATTTAGTTTTTTTGTCACAATAGCAAGTGGAGAGTTAGGGTTCGTTTCATTGTGGGTGAGAAAAAGCAAAATCATCCAGGTGGAAATCAGAATGGCCCAGAATGTATAATATTATTTGGAATGATTCATTATTTTAGTATATTTCTTGCATTCTTGGCTCGATTGATACATGCAATGCGAGTTTGATCGGTTCGTGCTTTACGACGGATTTTGATATGCACTTTGGAGGTAGAAAACTGGTACAGATATTGGTGCGGGTATTTGGCTTGATTCTGTTGAATTCACGTATAGAGCAATGTAAGCTTGAATTCTTCGTTCCACCCTCAAATAAAAATGTAAAGAAGAAGAATTAACACGTAACGCATAGATATGAAGACTTAGTTCGTACACATTTGGCCGTTATGGATGCTCTTCTCTCCTGGGATTACGAAAAGGCCTGGTCTCATCAACGACATATGTTGGAGTATGATTATTAATGTCTTTGCATAATTAGGTGTTGCGTCCAATTACTTGGCCAAGACGGGAATGATTGGTTTATTCCTGTGATTCTCCAGTGTTGTAAAGAAAGCCGCCTTCTTTCCTACAAGGTACTTTCGTTCATGCCTTGTCTCTCTCTCCTAGCTGAACAAACAATCGGGTCCTCTCAAAGAAAGCAAAGAGATCGCGAACTGCACGATGCTTCTCCGCAACGTCGCCACCGCCTTCAACAACAAGAAAGTCGTAACCGTGGGGCGCACAAACGGTTTTATGGGGATATCCACCAATCCGATTATTGTGTTATTGTGTTATTGTGTTATTGTGTTATTGTGTTTCTGTTTCTATGTCGTTTTCTTAACAGAACGCGATTAATGAACTCGCTAAAATTCTCTTCGCACAAGGGAATTACCGACTTTGTCAGGACATTTACGAGAGTTACAATGATCGAATTTCGATCGAACTCGAAACCTGTCCCAAAAGCCAAAGTGTACGATTTGGGGACATATTGTCAGTAGTGTACCTATTATTATTATTATGGTCGTGTTCGGTTGTATGAAGACGATTATCTCAAAGCACGTGATTTGCTCACCTTGGCGTTGGATCATTGCGATCCCACTCATTCTCATAATCTCCAGTATTTTTGGAATTCCAGTGCTCCGTAGAATGATTTTGTTCTTCTTGATCCCTGTGAATATGATTTTCGGCCTGCTGCCTCCCAAATCGCTTCTCACCAAGTTCCATTTTTCGATGGTATTTCTGGAATTCCAATAATAGTGCAGTATTCGAAACTGTCGCAAGCAATCCAAACGGGGAATTTGCAGCTTTATGAGGAAGTGTTGGCGAACTATGAGCGCGTGTTGATTAATCGAAATCTCTACGTAGGCGAAATGATGTGTTTGGGATGTAGCTGACTGTGATTTCCTTGAAGATCCTGGTGCAGCGAAGTCTGCTGAAGTCGATTTTGAGTGTGTTTGGGGGCGCACAGATTCCATTCCGTGTGATTCATGTGGGGCTGAATCTGCAAAACCAGCATTTGTCGGACGAAGAACTGTGTTCATTGCTGAGTTTGCTGAAGTATAAAGTGAGGGAGAAGCGAGGGGTGAAGTGTAGGGCTATTTGAAGGGATATGTGGCCTATCCGCAGAGAGTGTTGGTCGTGTCGAAGAATCTGCCGTTTCCGCCCGTGGCAAGTCTGTTTAAGTGATGCTCGTGTGTTTGTTGAAAAAGCAATGGGGTGGAGAATAGCGAGAAGGAAAGGATTAACGAATCACTACAATAATCGTGTGAAGTGGTGTTGACCTCGCTGCGGTTGCCTTCCACGAATAGCAATCGATTCTCTTTGCTCGCTTCTTTCAACCCAAATCAAATCCCCATTTCAATTCATTCATTCATTCATTCATTCATTCATTCATTCATTCATTCCTCCCAATTCATTCACTCATTCATTCCTCCCAATTCATTCATTCATTCCTCCCAATTCAAACGTGTGTTCAAATAAAAAAACATTCTAAATGATTAAAGATCTACATCGTCGTCCCAGTTATCCGAACTCTCTTCCTTCGTATCCCAGTTCTGCATATCCGCTCCCTTCTCCACCATGTGTTCATCCAAAACCGACCATTTCTTCTCATTCTTCTGCTCTTCCGCCAATTTCTGCTTCGAGTCCTCGATCTTCTCGTTGAACTTTTCCACGATATTCACGCGATCCTTCTCTACACCTAACGAGCAAACACGCACATCCAACTCTTCTTTCCTTCGTTCTCTTTCTTGATTGAAGGAAGCAAACGCTTTCCGCGCGAAATCGCGTTGAACAAAGCGGTAACTAGAATCAACCAAATCAAGCACGACCTACTTCCCTTTGTGGCGATTTTGCGCAGGTTCTTCTCCATCTCCGCATCATCTGGATTAGGCTTCACATAACCCTTCCGAGGAATCTCCATCTTCTTCAGCATCTCTTCTTTTTTCTGCTTTTTGAGCTCTTTCTCTTCGGGAGTCAGCTTTCTCTTTCGTTTTAGCAACGGATTCGTCTACATCGGTACAAACGATACAAACGGCACACGGTTTCGTCTGGAGTGCTCTCCAGAATCTGGTTTAGTGCGGCTGCAAAGTTGGCACTGTTCGCTTCGTCGATTACCTTTGCTTCCATCTCTATATATTATCAAACAACGCGAAACAGCGAAATACCTTTATCCTTGTTTTTTCCGGAATTTCCAACCTCTTCTACCTGACTCAACTCATCATCGTTAAGCATTTCATCCAAATCGCTCATATCTGTTGAATCTCCAGCAGAAGCCATGTTTCTAATAAAATGGATATTTCGTTGAAACAGGAATATGGAAATAAAGAATCCCACCTATTTTTGTCATTTTTCGATTTACACAGAATGCCTATTGTAGGTTTAGATTCGATTCGCAAGAAGGATGAGGAGGACGAGAAGCGGAACAACCAGTATTATACAGGAGGAGTGAATTCTCAAGGTGGAGGAAGGTATATTTTTAGTTTGTGAATTTTGACATGTAGCGGACTATCTGTCGTCGGAGGAAATGACGACAAGTTTGGATTGAATGAGTTGTTGACTCGTTAGACCTGCCAACTCCGTTCTTATTAAGCTTTACAAAAACGGTTATATTGAAAACGGGAATGAATTCTGCAAGTGTGATGACACCGAAGAACACAAACGAATCTACCAAACCTTGATAGAAGGGTATAGTTAATCGTCTCTTTTCGAATCAGATATGTTCCCAAAAAGTACGAGAATCTTGTTCGTACTCAAGGCTTTAAGATATATGTGGATGACCATCGTGAGGAGATTTATCAGCCGCCTCCACCTCGCTTTGGATACAAGGGGAATACGCTCGGAAGTTCTCAGTATGCTTCTTCGTTGATTGTGACGTAGTGCTCCCGCGGAGGAAATCAGAGCGGGTCCTGGAATGTTCAACAATTATCCCCAGAAGGAGACTGTCCCCATTCGCGTGAATTTGGCTGTCGGACGTTCCATCACTCTGAATGTAACGGAGGATTGGAACTGCGAAGATTTGTATGCCGCTGTGGCCGAACAAACACCGGATTTGAATTTTGAGTTGATGACCGCGTTTCCTCCTAAAAAGATTGGCTGCACTTCAGATAAAGTTCTAAAGCAAGGATTGGGCAAAACGGTGATTCGGCAAGTGAAACATTCGTGTGTTTGTTGAAATACGTTTTATTTTTAAAATTAGGTTGTGGTATCATTTGGGAATCAACGAATCACTCCTACTCTTCATTTGATTCTATTTAAATGGAAATGTAAATTTAAAACAATGTTACACATATTTCCAGACCCTTGCAAAATGGAGGGAGATTTCCATACATACAACTCGTGTCCTTTACAGTACATATAAAAAGAAACACAAGTAGAGTACAGATGACAAAAATAACTCTGAAAGAGCCATTTCCATGTTACAAACGATCCTTTTCCAAAAGGATGTATCTGAGAACGAGTTGTGTTCAGTCTGTAAACAACTCTGCGACTTCCTATTCAATTTTAACTGCATTGGTTGATTCGTATACACAGAAGCAAGCCACTAATAAAAATGCATTGCAATAAAACTGAATAACCGTCCAAACCATCCCAACATTTAGAAATAGTGCCTATTTTTCAATATCTAAACTAACGATAATATCGCTTCTTTGTTGAAATTGCCATGGTACGACTGTAGCGAGTCTGACTCATTGAACAGTTTTCATTGATATCGGGGTTTTGTAAATGGTACAACAGCAAGAAGGAGGTATTTTTACTGATCGTTGGGCTTGATAACGCTGGAAAGACAGTGACTCCTAGCACGTTGCCATAACGTTTAGACCTTCCTGGAGCAAATGAAGGGCGTTTTTAGTAATACTCCCGTACGAGCACTCGACCGCATTCCTCCAACCGTTGGCTTAAATGGTAGTCCTTCTGGACGAAGTTCACTGTAGTTGCTACTATAGAGATTGAGGACGCTCGTGTTGTGATTTGGGACGTCGGTGGTCATGTTTCCGTCGTGTAGAAATGTTGATCCCTAGAAATCCATGCGTTCGATGTGGAGCAAATACTACCGAGACTGTCACGGTGTGATCTTTCTCGTAGACAGCAGCGATCCGGATCGTTTTAAGGAAGTGAAAGATGAACTTCGTAGCATCAGGTTGTGTGGTTGATGTGCAGGCGATTTAGCAGCAAACACGGATTTGGAGGACCTCCCGATTCTGATTTGTGCGAATAAGCAAGACTTGGCAGAAGCTGTGGATCCGGAAGTGATTCGCAACGTTCTGGGGAATGTGATATCGGAGCATAAGCACACTCACGCTTTTCGTTTTCAAGGAACGTCCGCATTGACGTGGTAGGAAGTAGGAGAGGAGATTTGATGGTAGCGAGGGAATTCGCACGGGCGTGTCATGGGTGGTGGGCCGCGCAGAGCAAACGAACCGTGCGAAGCTGGCGCCTTCGAATTAGCGGAATCGAGTGTTTTTTGTAAATTGTCTTTTCAGCTTTTTGTTGGAATCATTCGAATGAAACGCCCCATTAGAACTCATTTTTTGTTTCAAATTGAGGACCTGCTTGAACGATGGACTATGCTGCAGGTGTAGATATTGTGAATGAGAGCCAGTTTGCCGATGGGACACTGACTTCCCAAAAGCGAAGAGTGGCCTATTACTACGACAGTTGGCTTGGTCTGACCTCGTTTATCTTGTAGCGGAGATCGGAAACTACAGTTATGGAAAGCATCATTGTTGGAAAGTAGTGTTTTTGTCGAACTTGAATGGCAGCCGCACCGCGTACGAATTGTTCACCACCTGCTGCTGGCCTACGATCTCTGCAAAGAAATGGACATGTTTGTAGGAATGGGTTTCTTTTTCCCATCAGAAACCAGCGCTCACGGATTACAAGGACATCATGCGCTTCCACTCCGACGACTATGTGAACTTTTTGCGAACGATCAATCCTGACAACGCTGCGAGCATGCAAAAGGAGCAGATCCAGTGTACTCCCCGCAGTCGATCGCCCTGACGCCCTAGTCAACGTGGGCGAGGACAGTCCGGTGTTCGACGGGCTCTTCGATTACATCCGCTCCTACTGCTCCGGATCGATCGGCGGCGCGTGCCGGCTGAACGAAGGCCTCTCCGACGTCGTGATCAACTGGTCGGGCGGTCTGCACCACGCCAAGAAGTCGGAAGCCTCCGGATTCTGCTATGTGAACGACATCGTGCTGGCGATTTTAGAACTGCTCAAGTACGCGAATTCCACGCTTTTCACGCAGAAAATTCACGCGCGTGCTGTACATCGACATCGACATCCATCACGGCGACGGCGTGGAAGAAGCCTTCTACACGACCAACCGCGTCATGACCGTCTCCTTCCACAAATTCGGCGACTTCTTCCCCGGCACCGGCGACATTTCGGTATTCCAAAAATCGGGCCTATTTTTTACTCGCAGGACATCGGATTCGGCGAAGGAAAAGGATACTCGCTCAACTTCCCGCTCCGCGCCGGCATCGACGACGCGAACTTCGTCGCGATCTTCGAGCCGGTTTCTCCGGTTTCTCCGTTCGATCTAGGTGATCCGCGGCGTGATGGAACACTATCAGCCGGAAGCAATTGTGTTACAGTGCGGCGCGGACTCGCTCTCCGGCGACCGTCTCGGCTGCTTCAATCTCTCTTTAAAGGGCCACGCGCAGTGCGTGAAGTTCGTGCGGTCGTTCGGGCTGCCGACGCTGGTGCTGGGGGGCGGCGGATATACGGTGCGGAACGTATCGCGATGCTGGACGTACGAAACGGCGATCGTGCTGGGGAAGGAGGTGAAGAACGAACTGCCGTTCACGGACTATCTGGAGTATTTCGGGCCGGATTATTCGCTGCAGATCACGCCGAGGTGGGAGAGAAGGGGGGAGATGACGCGTAGCAACATGGAGAATATGAATGATGCGAAGTATCTGAACGCGCAGCTAGGGACGCTGATGAGGCAGCTGGAGGCGCTGGAGGATGTGCCGGGGCTGCAGATCGAGAGTGCGGAGAAGCCGAAGGTGATGATGGCGGGAGGGGTTGAGTGTAGACGCCGAATCGGGTGAAGATGGAGGAGGTGGAGGAGGGGAATCCGGATCAGCACGAAGAAGTGCTGAAGAAGGAGGCGGAAGGAGAGTTCGCTGCATAGTTGTTTGTTTTTACGTGAACTTTGTTTTTTGGAAATCGCGTTTCCGGGTGGAGATACCGCCATCTGTACTATTACGATCACCTGTCAAGGATGAATGAAGCACAACAATACACTTTGTGGTTTCCAGACTATCTGTTTATACGCTACATCGGAAAAGGGTCGTACGGGGATGTCTACTACTGCATTCGCAAGATTGATAACACCAAAGTCGTTCTGAAAATTGTGGGCGTAATTTGAGTATGTAATTATAGATTCGGAACTTGGAGAACGAGCAAGACGGATTGTCTGTGACAACGATCCGAGAGATGAAGTTCTTGCAATATTGCCAACATCCCTGTATTGTGAAAATCCTGGATATAATATCTCCACGAAGTACGAAGAATAAGCTATTTAGTTTTATTAATAAATAGTTACCGCGCCAAGCGATGACAATCACTTATATCCGTTAGCGATCGTGATGGAATACGTGGACCACGATCTCCTCGGTCTTTTAAAATCAGCGCGGGTGGGCTACACAGAGTGGTTATCCGTCTCCTCTGTGAAATGGATCATGTTCCAGCTTTTTTCTGTGTTAAACTATTTACACACAAGCCACATCATCCACCGCGATCTCAAATCAGCAAACATCCTCATTACCCGTACCGGCGACCTCAAACTCGCCGACTTCGGCCTCTCTCGCTTCATCAACAATCCCATGATCACCAACTACACCTCCCGCGTCATTACTCTCTGGTATCGTCCCCCCGAGCTCCTTCTCGGCGTTTCCCAGTACGGTCCCGAAGTGGACATCTGGTCGGCGGGATGCATCTTCGTCGAGCTTCTCACCGGCATGGTTCTCTTCGCCGCGCACGAGCACACCGAGCTCTGCGAACTGGAGCTCATCTTCCAGCGCTGCGGATACCCCGACGATCCGGCTCTGCTTCATCTCATGAGGTCCGTGCATCAAATCCGCATTCCGTATAGAAAGAACAATATTCGCTTCCAGCGCCGGTTTCCACGGTCCATCCCCGCGGTTCTCCGCGATTTCTGCCGCGCCACGAAGTGCCGCGATTTTCGCGAAATCCCCGCGGAAGCGCTGGACCTCATCGACTCGATCCTGCAGACCTCCCCGCGGAAACGCTGGACGGCGGAGCAAATCCTGCGCCATCCGTTTTTCGCGGAGATGGGCGCGCTCTCCTTCGCCTTTCCCGCGCTCCGCCACGGCGGTTTCCACGATTTGGAGGTCAAGACCATGGTCGTCGAGGGATTGGTTTCTCCTTTTTCCCCGCGGGTGACGCGTAGGCTCCCGACGTGCACCGACGAACCGTCGTCAAAACCGCGGGGGACGTACAGGCCCTGCGACGCTTCGCGGAAACGCCCAGGAACTCGGCAATGCCCAGTCAGTCGGAAATTCCCAGGAAAGCCGAGTCGTCGCTCCCCGCGGAAATTCCTGAGGAACCGGTTGCGGAGATTCCCGCGGGGAAGGGCGAAGAAAAAGAGGCGGGGAAAAACGCGCGAAGATTGGCGGGATCGGATGAAACGCCCAATCCAGTGAATGAAACGCCGCCGATCGAAGCAAAAGAAAAAAAAGAAGAAAAAGAAAAAGAAGAAAAAGAAGAAGAAAAAGAAAAGGAAGAAAAAAAGGAAGAAAAAGAAGTAAAAGAAAAGTTGGAGGATGGTAACAATAAAACCCAGAGAGAAAACGAAAACGAAAACGAAAACGAAAACGAAAACGAAAACGAAAACGAAAACGAAAACGAAAACGAATCGGAACCTTCGTTGAGACGAGGAAAACCTTTGGGGATGAAGAAGAAGGCGATGTGGCATGTGATGATGGCGCGAAAGCGGCGCGAAGCCGAAGAATCGGAATATGAACTGCGCGAAGAAGAGGAAAACAACGAGGACTTGATTCTGAACGAAGACTTCATTGAGACAGAAAACGAAATGACGTTCTTAAACGAGAGTTCTGAGGAAAGATCGAAGCGGAGAGAAAGGAAACATACTGGGATTGTAGTCGTAGTTGATGATGATGATGATGATGATGATGATGATGATGGGAGTGTTCAAATTCTTGATCGTGAACCGAGAAGATCTAGGAGGAGACGAAAAACGAGATCAATCAAGATGGATGAACAGGATGAAGATGATTATGTTGAGCCGGCTCCAAAACGCGCGAGAACGCGCAGTAAGCCAAGCTCCAGAGCAAACACACGGAAAGGAACGAAGGCACCAAGCACAAGAAAAGCGCAAAGTCGATCCGATTTAGAGTCTAACTGCACAAACACGTTTGGCACTTCCACAACACAGCATGATGAACTCGCTTCAAACGAAGTGACAGTAACAATAGGTGATAACACTACGGATGCGACAGAGGTGAAAGATACAGAAAACAACACGAGTTCACTCACAAACAATGATGTGGGAACCAAGCCAAAGAGAAGGGTGGGTCAAAGCAGGATAAACGATGGGGAAAAGTGGCTGGAGTACTTAACACGATTAGATGAGGAAAAGGAAAGAAAGCAGCGAGAAAGCGAATTGGAGTATATTCGAAAGAGTAAACTACGCCAAGAACGCTATAGGGAGCAGCAGCTGAAATATTCAAAGTCGAATTCAAAGGCAAGGACACAGTAATGTTTTTCTGATTGCAGAACTCATATGTGTGCATAATGAGTTAGGTTTGATATGAATCTTTTTAAAAGTTTCAATTTTGGTAATACTATTATGATATTCCACGTTTTTGTTTTTAAGAAAATGTGCAGTTACAGAATCAATTGTGTTTCTCCATATTTTCTTTTAAACCGTAACCGCTGCTCGTATAATAATGCCGATTGATGTTGAGAAAGGATTTCACAAGGGAACGCTCTTCACGTGCGTTTTGGCAATAACGGCACAGAGTGTAATGAACCTTATTATTTTACCAACGATGCCCTTTATGGTTAAGTATTATATTCCTGATGTAGTATTGTGTATTTTGGTTAATGTTAGGTTGATATTAGTGAAGTTGGCTATTACTCTGGATTTATCTTATCCCTTTACTATCTAGGGCAAATACCCGGGTGCATTTTCTGGGGTTGGTACGCAGACCAGCATGGTCGAAAGAAAGCGCTTCTTATTATCACTTTATGTATGATTTTGAATGTGTAAGTCATTTCTAGTCAACGTAATTTGCACATCGGGACTTGGAATTAGTTCAAACTATTATCTCACTCTAGTAATCCGCCTAATTCACGGATTTGCGGATGGTGCACTAAACGTTACGAAAACAATGATTGCTGAAATATCAAACGAACGAAACCTTCCTCTGGGAACCAGCTTTGTCTTTTTAGGCGCAGCACTAGGGCGTCTTTTAGGCCCTGTATTGGGCGGCTATCTTTCTCATCCAGAGAACTTTTCGACTCTCACCTCACACTTCCCCATTCTCCTTTCTGTAATCCGCTCTTTTCACACTTCTAATGCTATTAGCATCCTTTCCTCCTTCCATTCGGTATTTCTGCGTTCATGTTTGTGTTTGTCGCTGTGTCGCTGCTTCTATTCTCGGAAGAAACGATTTCCGAAGAAGAAATGACGACTTCTCGAGAATGCAAGGCGGAAATGAAGCGCGAAATCAGCGGAATTCTGCGAAAAGGATCAAAGGACTACATCAATTCGCACGAACAATTGCTTCTCCAATACCACAAATACTCAAAGTATTCGTCAATCCTCAAAGAACGAGATGTGCTTCTTACCGTGCTTCTCTATCTGCTTCTCTCTCTCTGCCAAATGGCTTTCGACTCCTTGTTTTCTCCTGTGTTGGCGAACAAGAAGATTTATGGTGGATTCGAAATGTCGAGCGAGGAAATCAGTTTGATTCTCATGGTCGCCAGCCCCATCGCGCTTGTGACGAGTACGCATTGAAAAAGGCCGAGTCACGGTTAGTTTTATATTCTCCGTCTCTTCGAAAGCTTTTCACCTATCGAAGAACTTTGATGATCAACGCTCTTGGAATAGCATTCTGTATGTTCATCTATCCAATCGAGTCTCTCTTCAATCAGTATAACAAAACCGTCGTATTTACCGTTGTGATTGTGATGTACTCCGTGTACCTCGTGTTCCGGAGCCTCGCGTTTAAGTCCGGATAGAACGCTTCTCTCACCTCTAGTTTCTGCATCGTAGTTGTCTCCAACGTGTCGTACAAAGAATTCCGAGGAACCATCATGGGTTTGTCGCAGACAGTCGGCAGTTTGGGTCGTTTCCTTGTAGCCTTCGCTTGGTTTTGCTCATGTAGGGTCCTTCGTTGCTTCCCATTCTCTACGGATGGAGCTGCCACAAGAACTATTTCCCTATTCATCATGGTTTGGCTTTCTATGTGCGATTGGAAGCGAGGATTGAGTCGTAGATTCTCGGATTAGTTATCCTCTTGGCTGCGGTCATAATTCACTTCTTAACGGATGTGTGTGACAAGGGAAGAGGTTCAATCACTTCTACGATTGTTCATAGCAACAAGTAGTCGATCGTAGTTCAATCTTTCTGTGGTGCACGACTGTTTGTTTACATTCTATTGTTGAAATATATATACCGTTCTCCTTACAAATATTGATAAAGCGTTTACAGAAAAGGCCTTTTCACCAATTCCCCTTCTTCTTACACCGAGGTCGTTCAAGTGGCCTATCTCTCTTGGATATCGATAATAAGTTTGTAGTTCTCTGTATTTGTGATCGCTCTGTTTTTGTGTTTTGTGTTTTATGTGTTTTAAATACTTCTTGTACTGATTGATTTTCACAAATTACTAATTTACTCTTGAAAAATTTAGGTTTAATGTGATTACTATGTATTATAACCTAGTTAATGACGCTAAACGTTGAGGAAGGTTTCCACAAGGGCACTTTGATTTCTTGTGTACTGATTTCTCTATTCGGAATCATGTTTGCCATGATGCTAGCACCGAATACTCCTTACCTTATTCGTATTTATTTACCAAATGTGAAAAATCGCTTATTGAGGGTAAATGTCAGCTTTCAGATGAGGACCTTGGAACTTATACAGGAATCTTTACTGCCGCTTTCTTTGTAGGAATGATTCCCGGAGCTGTCATGTGGGGACGACTTTCTGACTTGTTTGGAAGAAAACCTGCCATGGTTGCAACATTAATATGTATGAATTTGGATTCGTGACTGATTGACAAGGCAATGTGTTTTGTATTGTCATTTTCAGCTTTTCCACAAACTATACTGCTAGTGTAGTGATTCGTCTCATTCATGGTCTTCTTGATGGAGTTCTTCCCATAGCCATAGCGATTGTATCTGAGATATCGAATGAGAGAAACATTGCTTTAGGAACAAGTTCGATTTTTGTAGGTGTAGCGATTGGAGGGTATTCATTCTCGAAAATCATTCAAATACAGGTTAATAGGATCTGTAATGTGTGGTTATCTTTCTGATCCTACACGAATTCCTTTCCTTGTTGACCGCTTTCCCATATTTGAGAAAGTAGAATTGTTTCGTTGCGTTTTGTAAACGCTAGCAACCGTTTTTGTTCCCCTTCCTCATTTCTGCAGTTTTACTTGTCATTTCCATTATCCTTTACTTAATTTTGTCAGTTGAAACTCTGACAGAAGAAGAAAGAGCTCACACACAGAAGCTTCGAGATGGTTTAAAAGTGTGAATGAATAGAAATGATAAAGAATAGAAAGGATTTAGCGCCATTCTTAGGAAATCCAGATCAGAGCTGGATTCAAAAGAACAATTGCTTATTACGTTCAACGAACAATCTTCTCCTCGTCATCTTTTCAAGCAAAAGGACTTCTTACTTACGATGACACTATCTGCAATTGTCAGCTTTATTCAGATGGGCGCTGATACGATTCTTCTCGTAGCTCTTGCCTCTCCGGTTCGAATTGGTGGTTTAAATCTCAGTAACGATATTGTGAGCTTGGTCATGGGAATCGCTTCTCCTTTCCAGCTGTTCTTAAGTGTGAATGAGATCAAGAATTGATGTGTAGTGCTTTTATCTCCGGTACTAAGTCAGCTATTCCCTTACAAAACGCAATTTGGGTGGGAAATCTTTTTATTCTCCCTCTTAATCTTCATTGCTCCGTTCATATTGAAGCTGGGAAACGCTGATCCGATGTTGGTGACTGGAATTTTAATGGCTTATTTGGCACTTCTCACAGTCATTCGAGCTTTGTGCATGAAGTAATCGAATATCGTTTTTATCGAATGTAGCACGTCTACAGTATTATTCGCCAATCTGAGCTATAAGGAAATACGTGGAACTGTGATGGGATTGGGTCAAATGGCTAGTGGTGTGTGTCGATTTTTGGGTCCATTGATCGTTCCTGTGGTGTATTCGTGGAGTTGCAGACCTCACAAATGGATTGATTCTGGATTTTGTTTCTATGTACCAATTGAATAATCAGTATGATGAATAGATTTTAGGAATTTGTGGAATGTTGTGCAGTGCTTTAGCGATTTGGATTTCGGAGGAGACAAACACGACGAAAGGATCGTTAAAGAAGTGATATTAGATATACACTTACTTACTATTCATTATTGAAATTGATTTGAATGTTTGATGAAAGAAAGAAGAAACAATAGATGGATTTTGAATAATCGATTCCACAGCTTTCCCGTTATCAAAATGTCATTATTAGATGGATCGAATGCAATTCCATTCAATACTGCGTCCATTTGATCACTTTTCGAACTTGGAAGCTTCACCCAACCAACCAAATCGGATAAATCAATCCATTCGATCACTCTTCCTTCTTCCCAATCGATTATCGCAATCTGGTTACTCAGCCAAACATTGGCGAATATTTTGTTATCAATGATCTCCAATTCATTCAGATTTGTAACTTCTTCACCATTTTCGTCCACAATACATTTTCGTTGTAATTGTTTGAGAGTCATGGTATCCCAAATGTGTAAATTGCACGAACCATCCGAAACAACGATTACTTCCTTACTATTTAGGGAACATGAAAAGAGAGGTAATAACAGGTAAGGCAGATTGTAGTATCGTATTGATAATGAATTTTACAGTGCAAAGTTTTGGGATGTGTGAAGAATAAATAAAAATGAAAGTAAAGATAATTAGGTTCAGTTTCTCATAATATTATTCTATTTATATACACTGAAACAGAATGAATTCAAAAAGTAGGAATATTGAGGGAAAATACTGACATAGTTTAATTGTAAAAACTTCAGGGAAAGGTATTTTTGTTGAATGGATATATTACACTTGGTAATTCTAAAAATAGTAGAGTTGGTAGCTCGGACTATTCTATTTAGTGTTATCAAGGTGATCATGAGGATGAATACACAGTGACATGCGACGGCAAGGTTTGCCTATTCCAGAATGGAGTTCTTAAAATGAGATATGAAGTAGATCATAATGGAACTCAGATTGGGAGCTTTACTCGATTCAAAAATGGTCGTGTTGCCCTTGTACAAGATTTCAATGATATTATCGACAAACGGGACTTCAATCGTATAGTCAACCATGTGAAAGGAGAGCGGATGGAAATCTATTTGCATGAGAGTGGCAAGTTGATCTATCATGGCGAATTCAATAAACAGTTGGAGAGAGAAGGATGGGGAATCGAGTATGACCAGAAATCGGGTCAAATCCTACTGTAAGGCATATGGAAGAATAACAAATTGGTGGAAATCATTCGAAAGATCGAAGAAGGAACAATCATGATCGAGTTTAAACGAAACGGGAATAATAATACCTTGTCTTCGAATCGAATTCCCCTCTATGTGGGTGAATTCGTTTATGATGAATCGAAAGAATCGTTTCTTCGAAATGGTCGAGGATACTGGATCGATGAAGAAACTTGGATTGCTACTCGCGAAGTGGAATGGAAAGATGGAGTGGAAGAGATCTGTATGATGGATGGTACACTCGATCCACAACTCCAATCATTATCAATGTTAATATATTAAAGAAACTGACAAATGTGAGTTTGCAAGTGACCGATTTGAAGTTTTCTTCGAATTGTTGCAATGATTTGAATGAATTGGATCTGAATCGATTTGAGTGGCTACGATCTATCGAAATTGGAGACATGTTTTTCGCATCAGTGAAAAACTTCAAAGTCGATGGATTGAATCGATTGAAAACGCTGAAAATAGGCAAGAAGTCATTAATTGTAAAAAGAAAGGAATACATGATTGTAATGAATCGAAATCATTCCACATATTGAATTGTGGATCATTGGAATCCATTCAAATTGGTGCATGGAGTTGCAATGATTTTGCTGGAGACTTTGAATTGAAGAATCTATCACAATCACAATCCATTCAAAATGGTACAATTGGAAGTGATTCAGACAATGTCCATCATAGTTTATTTGTGATTCGCAATATTGATAGATAATGAATATGTATAATGAACAGATCTTCCAAATCTACAATCCATCACATTAGGCATGCTGTATTCTCTGATTCTTCATCAACAATAATAGAAAGTATTGAATATATTAGATGATATGATTGATGTAGATTTTCCATCATTACAATCTATGCCACTTTGTGGTGAAGCACTTGCTGGAAGATATTACTCATCATGTTCATTGAGAATACTAAGTAAAAATGAAATGATTCTAAATGACTGAATGTAGATCTTCCAAATTTGGCATCCATTATCAAATATGGATGGGGTGCTTTTTATAATTAGATGGCATCTCTTGCTATTCACATTCATCGGCATCATTCCTAAGCATTTAATATTAATATTGTATCAATTTGAAAAATACATGCTATCATCGTAACCACTAATTCTTTTTCTTCAAGTTAATTCCTTCATTAACGCTCCGATTTTTCAGAACATCCGGGAAAATTAATAACAGAGTAGCTTCTCAAGGTCTATCCACAAATATAGCGAAAGGTGATCAACAAACATTATCTAACAACTTGAACTCACATACCTATTCTATATTGATAGGCACATCCTGTCAATTGAGAATTCTCAATTTCTTTTTGCAAAATAAAAATATGATTCCTCATGTACTCACATTCTATTAATTATTCATATTTTGGCACAATCATCATTGGAATGAGTGATAAATGTAATGGATGCTTAATTATAGATGATAAATAGCCTTGATGAGTGAATTTTGTAGAAATCAGTATTTCCTCCATGGATACATTTCATTTAACAATCCGATAATCTTTGTCAGGGATAAAATAAAATACACCATTCAGCGATACCAGGGAGAGCACAAAAACGAATTTCTGTTGCGCTCTGAAACTGGTGAGGTTTGCTTGTTTGAGAATAATGTTCTAAAACAGAAATGGCAGGAAAACGAAAGGGAGGTTAAATCAGATGAGTTTACTGTATACAAAAATGGTCGAGTTCATTTCTCACAACGATTCGACGATATTTTGAAGCATAGGGATAGTTACTGCACTGTCTACCACAAGAGAGGTCTTCGCATGGAAATCTGGTCAGCCAAAACGGGACATTTGATATATCACGGAGAATATAACGACAACCGGAAAAGACTGGGTTGGGGTATCGAATATGACGAAGAAAGCGGAAATGTGGTTGTAGAAGGCATTTGGATAAATGGAGAATTGACAGAGGTGATTCGCTGTTTCAATGGAGATACGATGACTGAATTAAGACGAAATGGAGTAGATAGTTTGGACCCGACAAAACGAATTCCGATCTATGTAGGTGGCTTTCGCTATGATGAAGATAATGAAACGTTCATTCGAGAAGGGAAAGGATGTTTGATTGATGAAAAAACTGGAATCGCAACTCGAGAATGTGAATGGAAAGATGGAGAAGAAGTGAGTGGAGTGGATCTATATGATGGACGATACATAGCACCATATATTATGGCAACAAATGTATGGCCAAATGAATTTGATTATCCTAGTATACAACTGGTAGATTTGACGATTGCATCGAATTGCTGTAACGAGGTGAATAAATTGGATGTTAGCAAATTCAAATGGCTACAAACTATTGAAATCGGTGGTGATAGTTTTGGATTGGTAAAAACATTCCATATCGATGGATTGAATCGATTAAAAACTATAAATATTGGTAAAAATTCATTCACTCAGAAAAAGAATGATTATGGAAATGATGCATCGAAATTGTTCCACATATTGAACTGTGAATCATTAGAATCGCTAGAAATTGGTGAATATAGTTTCAGTGATTATGGAGGAGGCTTTGAACTGAAGAATTGTCCACAACTACAATCTCTTCAAATTGGACATATTAAAAAGGATTCGTTTAATTTTTGTTTTTGTTCGTTTGAGATCCAAGGTATTGTATCTGCTCATAGTTACTCCGTTTGTAGGTCTTCCTTGTCTGAAACAAATTGTGTTAGGGAACTGTGCATTCCGGCAAGCTTCAATCATCACTATCAAGAGTACAGAATCTTTATAGATCAAACAATGGATAGATCTCCCCTCGTTGCAATCCATCATGCTTGGACAAGGAGCAGTGGATGGGAGAGATTGTGATCTGATGTGCTCGTTGACAATGCGAAGTATGAATTGCTTTCCATGAATAACCCGATCTAGATCTTTCCAATCTCTCGTCAATAAGCAATTCTGGAGGATGTAGTTTTAACGAAGTCCGCATTATTCACTTGGAAAGTAACTTTCTCTTTGATTTACGTTAGATATAGATATCGAAAATCTAGAGACTGTCGACTTACCTTGTTCATTTCTCAGTGTTATGTTTTACGAAACAAATAGTAGCTTTTCTGATATTTATGGAAATAGACATTCCTCTTAACCTTCGGCAATTGCTTCCCGACAGAATATATCATACCGATTATATTGAATCGATCGAATCTTCAGTTTCTTCGATCGTGCTACCAAATTGGATGTGCAATGATGGCGATTTTAAACTGTTCGATCTCTCATCATTCGTTGCTTTGGAATCAATGGATATTGGAGACAATAGTTTTAGCTACGTGGAGAGTTTCACGATTGAAGGATTGAAGAGATTACGAAGATTAAAAATCGGAAGCAATTCCTTCACTCAAGTGAAAGGCAATTCACTGCAATTCTCATTTTACTTGACGAAATCGTTCCATATCGTGAATTGCGAATCTCTGGAATCAGTCATAATTGGACCCTTCAGCTTTTTTGATTTTGGGGGTGAATTCAAGTTGGAGGGTCTTTCTTCACTGCGATCGATCACAATCGGCGATATTAAGAGCGAGTCATTTAATTTTTGGGCCGATTCATTAGAAATTCGAGGTTTTATATTACAAAATAAATTAAATTTGTTGTAGACCTTCCGAATTTAGAATCTTTTGTATTAGGGGAACAATCGTTCTGTAACTGTCAAGCTATCCGATTCGAAAGTATTCAAATTGATTGGGATCGTAGAATAACATAGATCTTCCTAAACTTCAAACGATATATCTCGGGTGGTACGCATTGAATGGAAGAAATAATCCATCTTGTTCGTTGGTCATGCGAAGTAATTCATGATTGAATTGGCTTATTATGAAATAGATCTTCCAGCTTTAACATCTCTTACGAATCAAAACGGATATAGTTTCGAGAATGTCCGCTGTTTGGAATTGAAAGGTTGGTCTAAGTGAATGATTGATTTTGTGTAGATATTCCAAATCTTGAAAATGTCAGTCTGACTCATTCTTTCAAGGAGGTTACATCCAGGTCAATATCAGGTATTTTTTCTTTTTTGATATTTGAGATTTTGTAGACATAAACTGCGTGTTTCAGGATTTTATCAAATCATTGTAAAGTTCGATCCACTTTTTGGTTGTTCTCTTCCAGTAGCAAAGAATTTTGGGTTTTGTAAAGGTTAAATCTTTTTACATTTATTGTGTTGATACATTGTTATTTGTTGTTATATTTGACGTAGATTCGTTTCAATATAGTTTAGAGCATATAAACAGAGTACCCTGGATAAGGGATGTCTGAGTAGGTATTTGTAAACAGTATGGATACTCACTGCTTCTAGGACAATTTATGAACTAACACCAATTCAGTATTTGAAATATGGAAGACTCGAGTATCCAGATTGAAGTAACTAAATCGAACAATGTAATTTTTTGCGAATAGTAGTTGAACATGATGTGGTTGGTGTGACAGAATCATCTGTTTGGTTAAGTAGGTAATCCATTCGGCATTGTTTGAAACCCCTAGCAACAGAATATACGGTTGAGTTATATTAATGAGGACTTTCACATTTGCAAGGCCATTTAATGCTTAAATGTATGTATTCTCCATTTTCCCCTTAATGATGTAATTTTCTATATTAATTTACATATGAATATATATTATTAGTAATGAATGTGATTACAAGAGAGTAGAAAAAACCATCGATATTCTATCATAAGTATATCACTATTTCTCTTCTTGGGCGAGATCTACTCTCGATCCAGCATCCAAAATGAATATACAATGATCACACAGTACTCACTTTACAAGACCGAAATACTAGTTCATCAGCATGAACCTTCATAATAGGATTAAGCTCTGGTAAATATTGACAACATTATGATCATATTGTCAGAAAAGGCGCTATTTGGTAGTTTTTCGTTGAAAATGGTTACAATACATCTCTAATAGCAATTGTATCTAAATAGTCCAACAGTAAGTAAGTAATTCCATCTTATAGTGATTATTTTTTCAACTATCATATATATTATCACATAATAATTGTATTGATTCTGATACAAGGACTACTTTCAAAAGACTTCATTTCATCACTTCGAATGCATTATTTAAATCACTACAGATAGTATCGTATAATAAAAATAATAAATATTATAAGGAAGCAAAAACATGAAACAAAGATAAAGAGTTTTCATAAGTCTGTACCTATGGGAAACACTTGCATAAAAGCAATATGAAATACTATTTATAAATACACTTAACCTTAACTTCAATTCTCTACTGGTGCTAACTACTATTATCACCATTGGTCATTCAAAGCAAAATTGGCTGTGTAAAATACACCCGAAATAGTCAAATATATTATTCCGAACTGTGTTCTTTTCGTTTTTGCATAAGAGAATCAGCACTCTACATTTGATTATAGTATTCTGCACTCAAATATAAAAAAACGTACCAAAAACTGTCAACTGTACCCTAATTCTCACGATTCACTCCCGTACCTTAGCCAAACCGGATTACCTTATTATACTTGCAAAATAGTCAACAATCCTTTGGAATATAGTTGCTTTTGTTTTTGTGTTTCTTGTGTTTACGAAACGCCCGTTACGTTCTTCTGCACTATGTCTCCCGTACAATATTCTCTTTGCTTGTGTATTATTTCTTTTAAGTCTTTATTTACAGATACCAGGATCGAATAAGATGACGCTAAACGTTGAGGAAGGTTTCCACAAGGGCACTTTGATTTCTTGTATATTGATTTCTCTTTTCTGGTCCATGTTTGCTTTGATGCTAGCACCGAATACTCCTTACCTTATTCGAATGTATCTACCCAACGTAAACATACCTTATTGAGCGTAAATACCAGCTTTCAGATGAGGACCTTGGAACTTATACAGGAATCTTTACTGCCGCTTTCTTTGTAGGAATGATTCCCGGAGCTGTCATGTGGGGACGAATTGCTGACTTATGTGGAAGAAAACCTGCCATGGCTGCAACATTAATATGTATGAATTTGGATTCGTGACTGATTGACAAGGCAATGTGTTTTGTATTGTCATTTTCAGCTTTTCCACAAACTATACTGCTAGTGTAGTGATTCGTCTCATTCATGGTCTTCTTGATGGGGTAATTCCCATTGCTAAAACCATCGTATCTGAGATATCGAATGAGAGAAACATTGCTTTAGGAACAAGTTCGATTTTTGTAGGTATAGCGATTGGAGGGTATTCGTTTCTATTAATTGAATTACATTCAGATTATTAGGTCCCATATTGTGTGGTTATCTTTCTGATCCTACACGAATTCCTTTCCTTGTTGATCACTTTCCCATATTTGAGAAAGTAGGATTGGTTTGGTTTGGTTTGTAAACGCTAGCAACCGTTTTTGTTCCCCTTCCTCATTTCTGCAGTTTTACTTGTCATTTCCATTATCCTTTACTTAATTTTGTCAGTTGAAACTCTGACAGAAGAAGAAAGAGCTCACACACAGAAGCTTCGAGATGGTTTAAAAGTGTGAATGAATAGAAATGATAAAGAATAGAAAGGATTTAGCGCCATTCTTAGGAAATCCAGATCGAAATTGGATTCAAAAGAACAATTGCTTATTACGTTCAACGAACAATCTTCTCCTCGTCATCTTTTCAAGCAAAAGGACTTCTTGCTTACGATGATTTTATTCGCAGTTATTAGTTTTATTCAGATGGGCGCTGATACGATTCTTCTCGTAGCTCTTGCCTCTCCGGTTCGAATTGGTGGTTTAAATCTCAGTAACGATATTGTGAGCTTGGTCATGGGAATCGCTTCTCCTTTCCAGCTGTTCTTAAGTGTGAATGAGATCAAGAATTGATGTGTAGTGCTTTTATCTCCGGTACTAAGTCAGCTATTCCCTTACAAGTCACAATTTGGGTGGGAAATCTTTTTATTCTCCCTCTTAATCTTCATTGCTCCGTTCATATTGAAGCTGGGAAACGCTGATCCGATGTTGGTGACTGGAATTTTAATGGCTTATTTGGCACTTCTCACAGTCATTCGAGCCTTATGGATGAAGTAGAGTATATAATTTTGCCATTACCGTCTAGTACTGGAATTGTATTATTCGCCAATCTGAGCTATAAAGAAGTGAGAGGGACAATTATGGGGTTAGGACAAATGATCGGCGGAGTGTGTCGATTTTTGGGTCCATTGATCGTTCCTGTGGTGTATTCGTGGAGTTGCAGACCTCACAAATGGATTGATTCTGGATTTTGTTTCTATGTACCAATTGAATAATCAGTATGATGAATAGATTTTAGGAATTTGTGGAATGTTGTGCAGTGCTTTAGCGATTTGGATTTCGGAGGAGACAAACACGACGAAAGGATCGTTAAAGAAGTGATATTAGATATACACTTACTACTATTCATTATTGAAATTGATTTGAATGTTTGATGAAAGAAAGAAGAAACAATAGATGGATTTTGAATAATCGATTCCACAGCTTCCCCGTTATCAAAATGTCATTATTAGATGGATCGAATGCAATTCCATTCAATACTGCGTCCATTCGATCACTTTTCGAACTTGGAAGCTTCACCCAACCAACCAAATCGGATAAATCAATCCATTCGATCACTCTTCCTTCTTCCCAATCGATTATCGCAATCTGGTTACTCAGCCAAACATTGGCGAATATTTTGTTATCAATGATCTCCAATTCATTCAGATTTGTAACTTCTTCACCATTTTCGTCCACAATACATTTTCGTTGTAATTGTTTGAGAGTCATGGTATCCCAAATGTGTAAATTGCACGAACCATCCGAAACAACGATTACTTCCTTATTACCCAGCAAACCAGAAGCAGCACCCCATCCTTCTTTACGACTTGTCTCAAACGAAAATGATGCTATTTGACGCAACTTATTCTCCTTCAATTCATATCGAATTCCAATATGCTCTCTCCAAGTCAGTGCGATTAGCTGATCATTTACAAGGGCAATCCCTTCTCCTAAACAGTAGATGGATAATCAAATAAAAATACCAAAAACATATTTGGGAAGACTTTTTCGCAAATAAACCTTCTTCTTATCTGTAGAATAAATAGTGATGTATGAAGACCCATATCTACCGCAACTCTCTATTACATTCCCAGTTTTGGGATCGATGACCAGACCTTGTCTAAAATCAATATTTTTATCACTTTTATTACGTAAAGCACGAACTATTATGATAATAGACATCGGTTATTACATATCCCTTCTTTCTAGTTATTGACTCATGGTAATACCGTTTTCCAACTTTTTCATTGAAATTCGTATTTTCTGCTCCATCTTGTGTAACTTCTATGCTTGTCTCATGGATATCCTTTGTATCTATCAAGGGAGTGATTTCCTTACTTGTGCTGATATGAGATATATAATGCTGAGTAAAAATAATAGCTTTATCATAAAAATAGGCAGAGAGATAGGAAAACAGTGACTTTCTCAGCTATTTTGTGGATTTCGGTACATTTTCATTGAATCTTTATTATAGAGTAATTAGTATAGTATAGACAGTCAATGGATATTATTATTGTGGTGAGATACGTGAGAAACACGACTAATACTGGTTTTTATATAGAGAAGTCTTTGATAAAAGTATAACAATTATATATCGATCAAAAGTGATGAAATGAACAAGACGATTTTGCCCCTACAAATTGCAAGAATAGTGAGGCATTGAAGTGTATTGCGCGAATATTTTTGGCCGTTTTCCCCGCTGTCTATGGTAAAGAAAGGACAAACACTGTTCCATGATTATCCAAGACTCACCTAGTAATGGTATGTTCGAATGCATCAACCCGTACAAGTATCGGAACTCCTACATCAGCAGTTCTTAACTGTCTTGTTCACATCCAATCAAGTCATGTTCAACAATGTGGATTCTACTAATGTGGTCACGAACTCGAATGACGAAGAGCTAGCGATTCCTCCTGGATACTACACGATCGGTCAAATCAATGCCATTTTCAATATCATGACTGATACTACGTTCTCGATATCTACGAAGGCTTCGAATTATGGGTGTATTTATATCCAGTCCCCACATACCATCGATTTCACCAATGCTCCGGATATTCGAGAAATCCTCGGTTTGGAAAAACAAACGGTCATTCTACCTGCTTCGTTCTATGGATCGAACGTGATTGATATCACATGAAATCGCCAAGTGATCCAAGTGTACTCGTCCCTCGTACGTTCCTCCGATCTGAAGATTGCCAACCAGAACAACAACCTGCTCACCACAATGATCATTGACGATCCCGAGGTTAATTATCTCCGCACCATGGAAGACATCTGCATTCCCATGATAACCCGATTCGATCGATTGCTGTTCCTGTTCCGCGATATGGATGGTAATATCATGCGATTGAACGGCGAATTCGAACTCCAGTTGACGATTGAGGACGTGATGGAGGAAGTGCCATCATCGATTGCCTCTGCAAACCAGTTCAGTATGATCGAAGTGTTCGGTAATACCACCAAGAAGGAAGTGAAGCTGGACAATCCTCTGTCGTTCGACCAGTGCTACATCTCGTCTGTGTCGTTGTATACGGACTTCGTGTTGCACAACGTGCCGACTGATCAAATGGTGCTAATCAATGCTGGCGCTACGATTCAAGAGATCACGATACCACGCGGTGCATATGACATCGAAACGATCATTGCAAAGCTGAATGCAAGTGATGCCCTGTTCGAATTGGTGTATAGCGGTGAGAATGCGTTCCACATCACGGTAGATCACTTCTACATGATTGATTTCACGAATGCACCAGAGATCCAATCGATCCTTGGTTTCGAATCGGACATCTTGGTGAAAGGAGTGGATAACCCGAAGCGCTACTACATGTCTTCCTCGTGTAATCACGTGGTTGTTACTGATGGCAGGGAATCGCACATGTTGACATTGCCTGTCGGTTACTACACGTTCTCCGAGTTCATCGAGGCTGTCGGTGCTGAAATGGTGAAAGTGCTTCCACTCACATCCATGACGATCGAGGATGACCATGTACGCTTCAATGTCCAAGCAGACGGATGGTATTTCGATCGATCCAGTGTTGACACGACGATCGATGGTTTTGGTTGGACTCCATGGTTCAAGCTGTCTCCATCTGTGCAGAACCTGTGCATCGAACGACCAGTGGAAGCTTCGTTCAACCCTGAAAGCGATTCACCACCTGATATGACGAATGATCAAGGTATTGGTGGTCATGCGTACATAGGATCAAACACCTTCATTGCGTATGACTGGAAAATGCGTACGAATGATAATCGGTTCCTGCTAAAGCCTCTCGCGACATACACGATGCGCCTAGCTGATGGTTCAGTACTCGATAGTGGTGAATTCTACATAACGGAAGATACGTCTACCCCGATCAAGATGAATACTCTTACAACCACATGTTTTAATGAGCTCAATGCTCGATATGCGAGTGCTATGGAACTACCTCCATCTCACCAGAATGCGATTGCGTGGACGGTGAATGACAATAGAGAAAGCATGTCATGGACTGCGAAGGACTATGCACCAGAATTGGAATTGCATATCACATCGGAAAATACAGGTGACTTGGTGTCATCGAATGGTTCTTCGATCGGACCTTGGTATTCCAAGGATAGTATATATCACACGAGAGTGTTTATCGATACGACGAATTTTATACTTGGAATACGTGGATATGGCGAAAGACCTCTCACAATCCAACGAGGTCATTATAGCGCTATTGATATCGTGAATATGATCGCTAATGTGATCAATAAGATATATGTAGATGCGTCTCTCGGAGGGTACTTGGTATATGTCATTGCAGATAATGGTGGTCGAGTACGAATGGGATGTCGAAATGGTACAGAACCACGATTCATATTGTTTTGTGATAATCCATGTTTCAAGATTATACCCGGACCATACGCTGAACCAGGTGGTGTGTATTTGTCTTGTTATTTCGAGTTTTATCGCAATTACTACATCAGGATGCCCGAGTTGACATCACCTTACGAGTTTGCGATGGCAAACATCGATGGACTGAATGTGACGAATATGATCAAAGGTAGTACGTATTCCGATCGTGCTGTGTCGATCGAATTCATACAACCGACACGTGTTACGTATGTGAGGAATGATGAAGTTGTTGTTCCATCATTGGCTACCTTCGTTGACTGGGATCAATCTGAGTCGTACACGGCTAACACGACGATTCGCTTCCCGTACGGAATGATGACACTGGACGATAGTGCTGCTGAGACAGTCATTACGTACACGGATGACACGGTGAACCACAAGTGGACCATACCATCACGATTGACACAGGCTGACATGATATGGCGCTTGAACCAGTGTTTTGACTCGGCTGCACTGAACATACGATGGAAAGCTGAGTCAGATGGGTACTACATTCACGCTGACCACGTGTTCTCGTTGAGTGGCAACCTGGGAACCATCGTTCCCGCTTCAGGATCGCAATCGCATACATGGCGTATCCCTTTCGACGATGGTGTGTACTATGCCAACTATGGTCCATTGGTTGCCGAATATCCTGTCGATATCACGAACGGTCTATCGAACATACAGCTGTATTGCAATATCGTGAAAAGCAAGACGATACCACTGCTTGCGAATGTCCCGATGGATAGCTTGTACAAGAATTACTTCTACAAGAATCGCATGTTGGTACCATGTTCTGAATTGCTTGATCGCATCGTGTACGAATTGAAGGACGAAAATGGTGACCCGCTATCGTTCATTGGGAACGTGTATCTGCTAATCGGATTCACCGTTTCAGGAGGAAATAATAAATGAATCTAGTGTTCAACATTGCTCGAACGTACGAACATGAATTCACGAGTAACAATCTCATCAAAAGCGACATGGTAATCGACAGAGTGACTATGAAGGGAGAATCGCCTGGCACCTGCCTTGTCCTTGATCGAGTGAACAACATGCAAGAACGACGACAGTCTCCGTTGGTTGTATTGAACGAGGAGTTTACGGAGAATGCACACATGAACGTCGTGGTACCCAAAAGTCGCAAATGGTCATTCTCGTTGACCGATAAGACCGGTACAACGATTGCCCTGCCAATGCCGATCACGGTGTGCATTCACTTTCATGTTTTCCAAAGTAAATGAATCGTGCACTACCAGTGAGTGTGATTAACCACAATACAGTAATTCCGAAGAACAACGAACGATACCATGAAACGTTCAACACAGTGATCATGCCTCGTGACCTTGTGTACAAGATCACTTCGATTACGTGCAAGATCGATACAACGTCTCTCTGGAACATTCGTGCAATGAATGTCGTGAAGGTTCAAATGCTGTCAGGGTTTGAAATGGTGTACAACGTCGGTCCTGGCTACTACTCGATTACCGAGTTATGCCGTGCGATAGCCGATTCCATCCAGGTAGACGATGTCAACCGAGCATACCTGAACAGTGACGTGGCGACCGCTGTTGACCTTAGTGGCGCACCTGATTACACGAGTATCCTCAAGTTGGAAGGTGTCGTTGAGGCAGGTATGGTAGCGACTGAACCCTACGACATTACGAATGGCATGAGTGTGATCCGAGTCTACAGTAGTATCAATGCTCAAACATTTGGTCTGAAGAGTCCGCTGATCGATAACCTGATTCATGTATCGATGGGACTGAACAACATGATCACCTGGGACAACCTATCGATCGATGTGATTGAACAATCGAACCTGGACTACATTGACTGGGTACTGACGGACGCGAATGACAATCCGATCTCATTGAATTCGAATGTGTACATCTCATTCACGATTTCGTGTTATTCGAAAGAGACAAAGTAAAGAAGGGGAGACGGCAAAGTCGCCCCACATTGTTCCTCCCATAGTAAATGGATGAATACGTTGCTACAATTCCAATCATTCGATACAAGCCACACAAAGTGAAGTCGAGAAACATGATGGACAAGATGTTGAATCGATATTTCGATAAAGTCGTTGAAAGTGAATTCAATCAACAGCGAATGAGGAGCGAACAATGGCGACAGAAGCGAACCTTGTTTGATTCGTACATGAATCTCTCACCCGCTGAACGTCGCCGTGTATCCGTCTCTGACATGCGTGGATATCAAATGCAGCGAATTGACGATGAGAACGTACTGTTGTACTCATTCGAGGACAATGTGGTCTACAATGCTAAAATTGACAAACAATTCAACAAGATCATTGTCCAGTCTGTGAATCACAAGTTGTCTGACATGGAGAAACGAGCTATCTTTGATAATCCATTTGGATATGAGCCAGTATCACCCTATCGTATCCGCTACCAGAGATCACAGGTTGGCGATGCACAAATCGTGAATATAACTGGTGATCTTGGAACTAGCATCAACGAAATGAAGAATGCTGCTGATGCCATAACGGTTGCAGCTCAACAGATGGGAGATAGTATCAACACAGTTACTCAACAGAATGCAGCGATTATCAATGATTTTGCTGGCTTGCGAGACGATGTGGGTGAACATGGTGATCCAAATCGAGATGTCCTGCTGTGGAATGACGATAATACTACGGCATATAAAAGAGGTGTGACACACACTACGAAACGAGGTAGTACGAAATATAGAGATTTGGTAGCTGAAGGTCGCGTTGAACGTGATCGGTGGTTGATCAAACCTGAACAACAACCTCTGAATGTGACGAATCAGATCGTACAACAGATGGATGTTGACGTCCATTATCACCAAGTTGGATGAAGTGATAACTGTGATGAACAGCTTTGATATCGAGGTGAACCTTGTCAATATTTATAATGCAATAGCTTATGTAGCACAACGAATCAATTTCCTGGAAGATAAGGACAAGGGTTATCCTAAGATGTTAGAATTGTTGGAAGGTGTACAAACAAAATTGACAAATACGAACGATGGAATCAAGTCGTTGAGTGATAAGTATGCTGAAGTGGCAACAAGCATTGCGACAGGAGACAACAATTTGATCCAGAAAATTGGTGACTTGGTAAATCAACAGAAGGCTGTGATTGAAAATAGTAATCAGTATTTGCAACAAGTCGAAGCTCGTCTGCAAGGTATTGAAAACAAACCCGATCCTCCTGCAATTGCTGATATCCAAGCATTGATTCCAACCCAAAGTGAAATGCGAATCGATGATTTGACAGAGTTCATGAAGGAGCAGTACAATGATTTCTTGAAACAATGGCTAGAGCGAAATAGCTTCATTCAGCAATTCGTATCTGGTGAGTTGGCAAAAGCATATGACGAAATCAACAAACGGTTGGTTGAATCATTCAATCGTTTCGCACCTATGTTTAGAAATATTTCTAATAGAATAGCGCTTATGAATATGAAACTGGTAACTCTTGGTAAAGTTGTTGCAGAAGAGGGAAAGGCAACTAGGAAACAACTATTGGATGGTACGAATGCTCTGGGCAACCAATATGAACAAGGACAAGCTCAAACAACCAAGTTAATCAAAGATTCTACGGGTGCAATTGTTAATCAACTTGCTGACAATCAGACTAAAACTGGTAACCTGTTGACAAATGGATTCAATTCCATGAGTAGCCAACTCACTGACAATCAGACTCAAACTAACAACCTGTTGACAAATGTTGGTAATGCAGTTGTTGATGGACATGCTCAAACTGGTCAGCTGCTTACTACAATGAGTAATCATTTTGCTGATACTCAGCTGTCCCGGGAACAATTATATCAACAATTGTATCAGCAGAATATGAGAGGAATCCAGAACTTAATGGATGCCATTTGGCAATCATATGAATATTTCCGGAATCAGCCACAAATTCAACCTGTGATTGTACTGGACGGTCGTCAATCTGAAAGTGTAAATGCTAGTTTCACACCTCAAGCAATCGATCAAGTGAATCGAGCTGCAGCCTTGATTGACGCGTATGAAAGTAAAGATTCTAATTCCACCAAGGAAAGTTGGGAAAGCGATGATACTCGCGAAGATTTCATTGCTTTCTCAAGTTTGCTTGCTCGCAATTTCAACAATCCTGTTTTCGCTCAATTTGCAAATGACCTTGGATTCTCACGTCTCTTCAGGGCTTATCGTGATCGAAATGAAGACCCCGAACTGATGAGTTTCTTCATACGAGTAGCTAATAGTAAGGATCTAACTCCTGATTATTTGGACTACATGAAAAACAAGATCAAACGGTTTGCTGTCAATGTAGATCAACAATTCGAGCAATATCTGCAAAATACGTACAACACGATCAAGGATATGTTCATTACACAGGGTTTCAATGGCTAATGAATATATCTTTGATCTTCTTTTCACTTTGTACGAATGGGGAAGCTACGCTTCCCCGGGGAAATCTACGATTTCCCCATACATAAATGGCAATTCCATTCACTGTTGATATATCTGCCTTTTATGGCGAACCCGATTTCCGAGAACAGGATAGTGGAACGATTGTGGATCGACGCAAGACATTGAATCTACACAAGGAACTCGAAGCACCACGGTCTTCCCCCAAGGTTATCTTGACGAGTCCCTATCCTTAAT
>NW_013171835.1:0-2500 GCF_000151665.1 Blastocystis hominis
CAACATACACTACTCATTATTACCATATACTTACTTTTACAATATCTCACACATACACGCACTTATCGCATCAAACATACTAGGAACATCCATTTTTCAATTTTTATTCATTTTCATTTTTTTACAGAGACAACATGGAATACTCTTTTACACTACAATAGAAGACTAACATAAAGAGTTAGTTATTCAGAAACTTGAAATATGAAAATTCGAGTTTTGGTTGGTCCAAGTCACTTTGAACTGGGAGTGACTGGGCATATGGACAATTTGGGTAATACTAGAAAAGTGACTAGGATTTTGATTTTCCCAGTCACTTTGAACTGGGAATGACTCAATTGAGAATTTTGGGTAATACTAGAAAAGTGACTAGGATTTTGATTTTCCCAGTCACTTTGAACTGGAAGTGACTCGAATTGAGAATTTTGGGTAATACTAGAAAAGTGACTAGGATTTTGAATTTCCCAGTCACTTTGAACTGGGAGTGACTCGAATTGATGAATTTTGGGTAATACTAGAAAAGTGACTAGGATTTTGATTTTCCCAGTCACTTTGAACTGGAAGTGACTCGAATGAGAATTTTGGGTAATACTAGAAAAGTGACTAGGATTTTGATTTTCCCAGTCACTTTGAACTGGAAGTCAAATTTGAGAATTTTGGGTAATACTAGAAAAGTGACTAGGATTTTCGATTTTTGTAAAAACTTCGCTCCATTGGACTGGAATGGACTTGCTCATTCACGATGAATTCACATTGCTAACATGTTTAGGAGTGTGTAGAATGAATTTGAATGGGACTTACAAAAATTGAATTTCCCAGTCACTTTGAACTAGAGTGAAAATTTTGTAATTTAATACTAAAATTTTGACTAGGATTTTCTATAAATTCCCAAAATATTGACTATTTTAGTATTGTAACAAAACTACTACCACTAGTTTTTTTTTAAACTAGAGTCCAAAACTGTATTATGAGAGGTAGTACTTCTCGAGGTCGGTGAAGTGGAAGTTGGGTTTAGTTGATGGTTGTGACTATTGAGTATAGTAGTTGTGAATGGTAGATTGGTAGTGTGTATAGCAGCTGCTGTGTTGATAGTTGCATGGTTGAAGTCAACTTGAACCTTGTGAGTCTTCGTGACTTGGCTTCTAGTTATTCTATGAATACACTGACTTTAGCTAGTTGATTGTAGGTTGGTTTGAAGGTTGGAATGTGAGTAGGTAAGTAGGTAGGTAAGTAGGTAAGTGAGTAGGTAAGTAAGTAAGTAGGTAGGTAAGTAAGTAAGTAGGTAGGTAGGTAAGTAGGTAAGTAAGTAAAGTTGAATGAAGTGAAGTGAAGTTAGGTTGAATGAAGTGAAGTTAAATGAAGTGAAGTGAAGTTGAGTGAAGGTCAGTTGAAGTTAATTTTGAAAGCGAAGTGAAAGTGAAGCTTGAAGTTGAGTTGGAAGTAGTGATTGTAGTTAATAGGTTAAATTTGGTACTGGTGTTCGTAGTATGAAGTTTATCTTGTTAAGTATAATAATGAGTTGTGTATTAGTTCTTGGGACTTATCCTAGGAAGTGATATGCAGTTGTTGTTATGGTTGACAGGTTAAGGTTTGTGCTGTGGACATGAGTAGTAAGTTTGATGTATTGATTTCAATGATTACTTGCAATTTGAGTTGAAGCTTGATTTTGACTTGGTTTTTGAAATTGAGTTGAGCTGATTTTGATTTGACTTGACTTTGCTTGATTTGACTTTGCTTGATTTGATTTGACTTGACTTTGCTTGATTTGACTTTGCTTGCTTATTTGCTTGCTTGCTTATTTACTTGCTTGCTTGCTTGCTTATTTACTTATTTGCTTGCTTGCTTATTTGCTTATTTACTTATTCTGACTTGATGACTGTACCTAGAATCAATGATGATTGATTTAGGCAAGTCACTTGAGATTGACATTATTGGAATTGAAAGTGACTTGATTGGTATTATTATTGTAGTTGGTATTGATATTCATTGAAGAATATCCTAACTATAAGTTGTGAGTAGCTGTGGTAGTAACAGCATAATGCGAATGAACGCAGGAGATAAATGGAGTTGAAGTGTATTCATCCATTTAGATTGATAGATTGAATTATTAATCATTCTGATTGATAATAATCTGGTCGATCCTGCCAGTAGTCATACGCTCGTCTCAAAGATTAAGCCATGCATGTGTAAGTCTAAATAGTTTTAGTGTGAAACTGCGAATGGCTCATTATATCAGTTATAGTTTATTTGGAATAGTTTCTATATGGATAACCGTAGTAATTCTAGGGCTAATACATGTGTTTTCTTTGATGGGCAACCATTAAAGAAGTACTTATTAGGCATAAAACCAAAATTGAATTGTGAGTAATAATAATTGTTGACTTTATCGCATGCTTGTTAGTAGCGATGTTCCTTTCAAGTTTCTGCCCTATCAGCTTTCGATGGTAGTGTATTGGACTACCATGGCAGTAACGGGTAACGAAGAATTTGGGTTCGATTTCGG